>NW_012109630.1:1011234-1043127 GCF_000951045.1 Mandrillus leucophaeus | reverse complement strand
GACCTCGTGATCCGCCCGTCTCGGCCTCCCAAAGTGCTGGGATTACAGGCTTGAGCCACCGCGCCCGGCCACCCCTCCTACTCTTATACTGCAGTGGTTAAGGATCCTTTTATTTTTATACAATTTTAAAACTGGAAATACACAAAATGCGCCAACATAATTAAAGGTAAAACTACCATGAAATAGCACAAATATTCTGCACATGAAATGTTAAGAACTAAAACAAAAAAAATCTGCTTTTAATAGGACTACATAAAACTGAAGATAACCAGTCAATACAGAATTGGGCCTATGCACAATTATTCTTGTAGTAATCCAAACACATTAAGTACTCTAATATATCTAAAATAATCTATGATGAAGGAAATAATCTGAAGGAAAGAAAGAAAAGATAATTGTGGGAAATTCTTATGTGTTCTATTTTTATGTGGAGATAAGCTGAATGGAAAAAGACTTATTGTAAAATATTGAGAAAAGATTAGAAAATATGACATAATTAGAAAAAGAAAATAGGTAAAAGGAGCCCATGGTGGTGAAAAGGTACTGCTCATTTTCTTTTTAAAAAATTTCCTCAAATTATTAAATCTAGTCATTCCCAACTTTTTTTTTTGAGATGATGTGTCACTCTTATTGCCCACGCTGGAGTGTAATGACATGATCTTAGTTCACCACAGTCTCCGCGTCCAGGGTTCAAGCTATTCCCCTGCCTCCGCCTCCCAAAATGCTGGGATTACAGGCATGAGCCACCACATCCGGCCGGCATTCCCAATTTTTAAAAATGAATGATTGGCACAAATCTTAGAAAGCCATTTTCTGTAGATTTGAAAGTAATACTATTTACAATGTTAATACCTTCTTGCTAAATCTTGCATGTCTGCAGGTTGTGTTGTAATAGAAACCTAAGATCATGGTCTGCCATATTCATATTTTAAAAAGAAAATTTCAGACTGTATAATCAACTAGTTGATTATTAATATTTGCTTGTACAAAGTTAATAGTGTAACTTGTCAGAAAAGAAGGAAGCCTGAAAAGTATTTTAAATACATTAATAAGAAGGGTTCTACATGAATTAATTTTTGTTTTACCATCTACAGAGTTCCTGCTGCATTCTAGGCACTTCATATTTGCTGCAACATTCATTCTGACACTGACAGAACAAGAGAAAAGAAGTTAAATTTTAAGTACCATGGATTTAAGTTAAATACAAGGAGGATATTTTCTAGGATCAATTGTTAATCTGTATTTAACAAGATATTCATTTATTTTGGGTGACTTAAGGATGGTCCATTCTGGAAATAGGATTACCAACATGTGGACCTATTTAGGTCAATTTCAACCTTGTGATTTTGAATCTGACAGGTTCTCAGCTGCTTTTATTAAATAACGGATTTTCTTAATAATTATAGTACTCAAACTCAGCAAAAAGTTATCACTTTTTATAGCCCAGTTTTTTAGTCACACTGTATTGTGTCTTGTCAAATTGAAATCATATACTACACTATTTATTAAGATGGTCTTTTCTTTGTACTAATTTTGGAGTAAATAGTTTACTTATCTAAACATCTGATTTCTGATTTAGTAGATTTTTGAAGCATTTATTTTCTTTATAATACATAAAAATTGTCAGTTGAGGACAAGGAAGGAATAACCTGGACGACGGCAAATAATTGTGTAGGTTGCTTACTGTGTAACTCCAGAGGAGCTGGAGACTTTGCTCCTGGAGACTTTGCACATGGTAGACTTTGCAGATTTAGGGATTACTACAACAATTTCCTGGCAGATAGCAGTGGAACACCTTGTTCTATTAAAATTAGTTTATTATGACAAATTGCCTACAGATGGACATAAAGTGTCTTAAGGAAGGCACCTGCTTTGAACTGAATTATGTCCCCCAAAAATCATATGTTGAAGCCTAATCTCCAATGTGATGGTATTTGGGGATGGGGCCTTTGGGAGATAACCAGGTTTAGATGAGGTCGTGACTGTGGGGACTTCCTGATTAGTACCCTGAAAAGAGAAGACACCAGAGAGCTGGCCCTCTCTCTCTCTTACCCCACAAGCACACAAAGAGTTCATGTGCGTATGCAGTGAGATAACAACCATCTGTGAGAAAACAGAAGAGGCTTCAGAATGAAATCTACTTTGCTGGTACTGTAGTCTTGGACATTATCCTCTAAAACTGTGAGATAATGAAATTTATCTTATTTAAGCCACCCAGTCTAAGGTATTTTGTTATGGCACCCTGAACTAAGACAAATTTTGGTACCAAGAAATGGGAGTGCTACTGTAACTAATACCTAAACATGGGGAAATGGCTTTGGAATTGGGTAGTGAGTAGAGGCTGGAAGAATTTTCAGGTGCATCCTAAACATATAAACAGTAAAGGTGATTCTGGTGAGGGCGTAGATGGAATTGAGGAATATGTTACTGGAAACTGGAAGAAAGGTGATCCTTGTTACAAAATGGCAAAGAACTTAGCTGAACTGTATTCTAGTTTTTTGGGGAGGGTAGAACTTGTGAGTGATGAAATTAAATGTTTGACATTTCTAAGCAATCTGACTAAGGAGCAGCTGGTTTGGTCCTGACCTTTTCTGCTGAAATGAAAAAAAAAAAAAGATAAGTTGAAGAAGAAATTGTTCAGCAAAAAGGAACCAGAACTTGAAGATTTGGGAAATTCTCAGCTTATCCATATTATTAAAAAATGAAAAAATCTTGTTCTGAAGAGAACACTAAGAGTGTGACTGGACAACCATTTGATAAGAATTTATGAGATTATGTGAGCAGAAATTCTGCCAGTTTGAACTGAAGGGGATGAAGATGGGACAAAAAGAATGAAGGCTTCGAGACTTCTTGGGTTAGACATGATGGGCTGGTTTGCTTGTTTGACTGAGAACCTGCACTATTTTTCAAGGAGAGGAAAAAATGGTCCCTAAGGCAATTCAGAGATAGCCAGAGCCACAGCCTCAGTTTCAACAGGTTGGACAGTCTCCACTCAGCTCTTTGGAGGCAGAACCACTCAGAGGACTCAAGCCTGTCAGAGCTAGGGGGTGGGGCCGGTAACCCCACAGGGTGGAAAGGGTGAGGCTATCCTGCAAATCCATGTGGGTGATGGTTTGGGTGGAATGCTCTGTACTGAACTGTCCTCGCATCCCCTGCTCAGATTCTGTGTTGAAACCCTTCCCTCCAGTATTATGGTATTTGGAGGTGGGGCCTCTGTAAGATAACTGGGTTTAGATGAGATCATGAGAGCGAGGCCCTCAGGATTAGTGCCCTTATAAGAAACCTCAGAAAGTTTGCAAGTTCTCTCTTTCTCTCTCTTTCTTTCTTTTTCTTTCTCTCTCTCTCTCCGTGTGTGTGCGTGTGTGTGTGTCTGTGTGTATGTGTGCGTGATGTGGAAACACAGCACAAAGGCAGCCTCTGCAAGCCAGGAAGAGGGCTCGCCAGAACCCAATCAAGCTGGCACCCTGATCCCAAACTTCCACCCTCCAAAACTGTGAGAAAATAAATTTCTGTTGTTTATGCTACCTAGTCTATGATATTTTGTGCTGAGCTGACTAACACAGCTCCTTTCCAGAGTATACAAAGATGACACATGAATGAGAGCTCACCAGCTCTGGTAGGTATGATTTTTCAGTGTTCAGCATGTAGGAAACACTGGGCAAAGGCTCATATGTTCAATGAAGAAAATATGCATGACAAGTGATTTAACAATAATGTAATAATTCATTGGATTACTCTAAGAAATATGAGTTTTTTTATGGCAAACTCTCCACAACACACTTGATAATAGATTGAGAGGGAAATGGCTGTGTAAATCATTAAGCTGAAAAAATAAGTTACATTTGCTGTCACAGATCAGTGGTCAAAGAGAGACAAAATGTTGAGGGTGGGGTGGGGTGAACAGGACACTGAGGATCAAAAGCACTTGGAATCAGCTTCAAACTGAAGGTAATAACTGGAATCTTACACATGGGTTTCTCCAGAAAAACAAAATGAGAGAAGTTAGATCAAGCAGAGGAAGTTGTATGAACAATCACTAAACTTCCTGACTTACTCTCCAAGTTTCTTATTCCTGAACTACAAATATCTTGATGGCATTCTGAGAACACGCTGTGCCTCCCTCTATCTTAGCATTCACTACTTTATATTAAAATATATTTTGATGCTTTCCTTTCCCATAGAGTCTCCAAGTCATAAACAATATCCCCAGCACCTACCACGAGCCGGGTACCGTGTTGTTTGTCAAATTAGACTGAGCTCTGATACTGCCTTCTTCACCTCTATAATCTCTTCTACCTTCCCTTAACACATTCGCCTATGTTTTGTAAGCCCTCGCCACATTGTATTCAATTGTTTGTTAATGTTTTTGTCTTCCTAATTAGACTGTGAAATTCTTGAAGGCGGAGATTAGGTCCTGTTCATCTTTGCACCATCAGTGTCTTGCTTAGCATACAGTAGGGTTCCCTTAGGGTCCCTTTTTTTTTTTTTTTCCAATGAAATGAACTAACATTAAGTATTTCAAAATTACTGGAAATGAGTGTGCTTTAGGTAAGGGTGAGAGGAAGGAAGATGGATAAGATATAAGGCTGGGAAAATATGGGGAAAATCCATCTTTGAGGTTAATTGATTAAAAAGGAGGAGCTTTGAGTGACTTCAGTGCATGGTGTGATGGTGATATTCACCAAGGTAAGTTATACTAGAATAATAAGTTACAGAGATAATAGTAAGTTGAGACATTTGTAAAATATGCAGGCATCTAGTACAGTTGGATAAATAGGCCTGGAATTTGAGAAATTTGGAACAAAGATAGTGATTTGGACATCATGAGAGGCAGTACACAGTAGTAATAATACTAATAACTAGGCTGGACGTGGTGGCTCACGCCTGTAATACCAGCACTTTGAGAGGCCAAGGCAGGCCGATTGCCTGAGCTCAGGAGTTCAAGACAAGCCTGGGCAACATTGCAAAACCCCTTCTCTACAAAAAATACAAAAAATTAGCCGGGCATGGTGGCACGTGCCTGTGGTCCCAGCTACTTGGGAGGCTGAGGTGGAAGGATTGCTTGAGCCTGGGAAGTTGAGGCTTCAGTGAGCTCAGATCATGCCACTGCACTCTAGCCTGGGTGACAGAGGGAGATCCTGTCTCAAAAAAGAAAAGAAAAGAAAATAATAATAATAATAATAACTAGCTATTAGAGCACTTTCTAAGTGCTGGGTACTAATTGCTTAGCACATGCTAGTACCCTTAATACTCACTTAAACAAACTTTTGGAGATGCATAATTATCCCCATTTTACAAACTAGAAACCAAGTCACAGACCGGCTGAATAGTTTACCTTAGGTCATGCAGATCCCAAACCAAGCAGGATTCCCATCCAGACAGTGACTCTGCTTCTAAAATTCGTACTCAGTATACGCCCAGCATAGGGACTGGGACTGTCAGTCTTTCCTTTGCTTTGTGACTTGATTATGTTACTCGCCACTTCTGTAAGGAAAATAATATTGTCTGTCTCAAAACAGTGCTTGGTATATGGTAGCAGTCAATCAACCTTAAATCATTATTTCCATTAGCCTATCTATGAATGTTGAAATCATGGAGAAAAAGGAGATTGGGTGAATATGGGGAATAAGAGAACCAGAGGGTCTTTGATCCTTTAAGCAGTGCTGGACTAGAAAGAAATCTAGTATGGAGGCTGGTTGATCATCCCAAGAGAAAAGTGAGGCTTCCAGACCTGGGGCCTGGGCAGAATCTGAGATGCCTGGTCCAGTGCAGAGGGTTGAGTAGCAGCCATCCACAGCAAGCACTGCAGTGCTAGAATGATAAACTGAGAAGAAATATGCCGAATCAAAAGCCTGGTGGGCCATCCAAGTGTAAGGTTCATCTAAAGGGACTGCGCAAAGAAACATTAAAAAAAAAATCAGCATAGACAGTAGGAGACAAAGCTTGAAGTTTCTTAAGCAGGTGGTAGGGACTTCATAGGATGCCATGACATTGAGAGTTGTCCAAAAGATAGCTCTTAAAAACAGTGGTCTTGCACAAGCTGAGTTTGAAGAATGATCAAAGTGGTAGTAGGGAATAAGGATGAGGCAGCATCATAGAAGCCCAGGTAGGAAAAAAATGTGAAGGATGTGGGGAGACGGGAGATTTGGTAAGATTCCATTTCTTTCCAGCACCCACAACTTAGTTAATCCATACAACAGTTTAATGAGGTGGGCAGTCCATTTATTGCCATTTTTATAGTTTAGGCTACAAAGACAATAATAACTGACTTTGGGTTACGCATCTGGCGAGTGTCAGAGCTGGGATTTTAACCCAGGCTACCTGGCTCCCATGCCCAAGTCTTCTGCACTGGACCAGGCATCGCAGATTCTGCCCAGGCCCCAGGTCTGGAAGCCTCACTTTTCCCCTTGAGATGATCACACAGTCTCCATACTAGATTTCCTTCTAGCCAACCACTGCCAGGCTGCCTGGCTTCTACGCCCATGCTTGCAACCATCTATTGCATAGTTCTTATTCCTGGCTGATTTCCTCTTTATCGTGGCTCACTTTACTCCATCCCTTGTATGTTTCTAAAGAGAGAGAACTTGTTTATAGCATTTTCTATTTACCTACTACACACTCAGCAAGCCTGGGCGGTGGTTGGGGAGTGGTACACGGTTAGATTTTAAGGAATTGCCCTCTCAAATATTTAAGTATAGTCTGAGTCCTCTCCATTCCTAGAAGGCTTCAGATTTTTTTAGACAGATTTTAGGGAAAAAAACCTAAATATTTTCTTGTTTCACTTCAGGAACCTATGAAGGAAAAAAATCAGTTAATATTTCAAAATGAATTAATGGGTGCTGAGTCAGCAATGTGTTATTAAAAACATTCAATTGTTTTCTAAAACAAGAAGGATTAGTTAATATTCATTGACTGCTTGGTGAGATGTAAAATGTAAAAAGTGGTTCGAAATACGTGTTATATCTGTGTTTAAAGAGAGAGCAAGACAAAATACTAAGAACGTTAAAAAGTTAGAAACGTCTACTTCAATTGGATCCGCTCCCTCAGTAAGTGCAGTGTAATGGTCTTTAAAGCATAGTTCGAGGATTCAAAATCCATAATGACCTTGAAGGTCTTACCAGGGTTCCAGATAATCAATACTGTTAATAATCACATAATGTGTATTAAGGACCAATACATTCTAAAATTTAAAATAGCCTGATTTGGAATCATGTTGGTACTAATTAAAATTCTAATTTTAACCAACAAAAACATAATTGATATAAATGTTGGTTAAATGAATAGATAACTGCATGAATAGAATAAAAAATCCAAGCATATATTGTGATGGTTTGCTTTCTGGTCCTGTAACATATTCTTTTTGAATATTCTAATCTCAGATAATTACATACAGATTTTAAAAGTCAAGTTTTCTATTAAGATCAGTTCTTTCTTCTATGTACATTATCTATTAGGTATTAAATTCCATTGCACAGCGACAGTGAGAAGATTAATTTGGGTGGATTTGATTGTTGGGGTAAATATAGTATATGAAAATTAATCTTAAACTAAATTAAAAATTCAAGTTTCCCCAGCCTACACTTACTCTGTAGCTCAAAAGTTTTTAACTTTGGGTGTACTTCAAATTGTCTGGGGGAACGTTTAAAAATACCGTTTAGTGAATCCCACCCAGGGCAATTAAATCAGAATCTCTGTAGGTGGAGCATTAGTGTTTCTCAAAATCCTCCCAGTGATTCCAGTGTGCATCCAGGGCTGAGAACCAACATTCTAGTCTTTTTATTAGCTTTATTAGCATTGATCTTAAGATCCCCTACTCTGGGATGTCAGAATTTCAGGGATAAAGAGATGTCAGTAAAAGCTACCTTAGTCATTTGTTCATTCACCCTGACAACATATATATTGCGATGATAGAATGAAGTGCTATATGAAGATCTCGGGAACACCAACCAATAACACAAAGTCCTAGTTCTCCAGTGACTAAGAGTCTAGTATAAGGGGAAAAGACAGGTGAAATGCTATCTTAAAAGATATACAAGAAAAAAATAAGACCAATCTGATATCCCACCATCACCTCAAAAGCCACACATCCAAAAGCTTCTGTCTTCTCTGCACACTTTTTCCTAGTCCTTGGATATTAGGACCACAATCCTAGAAAACCAGGCTTGGATATTAGCCTGGCTCTGACTCCTTCCCACATGTCTTGAGTTGACAAATTGTGTGGGTTTTCCCTCAACAGTATTCCTTACGTCCTCATCCTCCTCTGGATTCTCACTTTGTGCCTATAGTCTCTTATTTAATGTTGGTCTAGAATATAAATACAGTGATATAACTTGACTCTCTATACATACTTCCTTCTTGCAAAACATAACTCTGGTCATGTCCAAAAGCTTCCAGTGACTTTTTTATTTATAAGAATTTTAAATTACTGATTTTTCAAATTCTAATAACCTACATTATTTGTCCAAACCATGTAAGTGTTTATTCTTGTAGTTTATATGAATATTATTAAGAAGCAATGAAAAAAAGCTAACTAAATATTTCACAGGAACAGAAAATCAAACACTGCATGTTCTCACTTACAAGTGGGAGTTGAACAAGGAGAACACATGAACACAGGGAGGGGAACATCACACACAGGGGCCTGTTGGAGGGTGAGGGGCTAGGGGAGGGATAGCATTAGGAGAAATACCTAATGTAGATGATGGGTTGGAGGGTACAGCAAACCACCATGGCATGTGTGTACCTATGTAACAAACCTGCACCTTCTGCACAGGTATCCCAGAACTTAAAGTATAATAAAAAATAAAAATAAATAAATACTTCATGCATGTCAAATGCAAACGTTTACGAATACATTACAAGGAGGAATGCAAAAAGCAAAAATGTAAATTTATAGTACATAGTATGGGAATATTAAATGTCATTCCAGTATAAATTATTCATAGATTCAATTAAAGTATTATTAAAATAGCAAACCAAATACTAGATTAAGTGGAAAAAACAAGATAATTGAAAGCAAAATAATGTTCTTTGGTTTTATAGATTTGTGATGTAAAGAAGCAAAGCTTCATTTGATCCAAATTTTGTTGTAATTTTTCTAACTGCTCCAAAAATTCTTTTCACATCTACACTGCTCAGAGAAATGATGTAGAGCACACTGTAAACTATTTCTGCATGTTTTCCTTTGATTCCTTCGTCTTCAGATAATCCTACTTTTTTCATAAATGCAAGATCTTTGTTACTACCTTTTTTCTTTTCAAGAAGTGCAATATTTTAAATTCAGTTAGACCTATAATTTTTATTTCTATTTTTTTTAACATTTCCAGTTTGTACTTAACATCTTTTGTTATGTATACTTAGAGATACCTATGCAGAGTTACCGCTTTCCCTACCAACACTGCCTTACACATGTGTCATCAGAGTAGGATTATTCCTGCAAAACAAGTTTGCAGCACCACAGTATGTTTGCTTATTATGTGTGGACCATTTGTCTGCTTGTCTTTTTTGTATAAATTGAACAATTAAATCATTGATTTTACTTGTATGTTGTAATAAATGTCAGAATAATAAAACAATATACTAACAAAATTACCAGTACTTTGGTACTTCAAATTATTATGACATGACTGAATGCTGAAATACTGAAAGCCTGTATTGAAATCACTAGATTGCATTATTAATATCACAGTACTTCTTAAAATAATGGTATTTTTACTAGGTGGACTTTTCTAAGTGAGGCACTGTAGGTACAGTGGTCCAAATTTACATAGACTTCTGAAATATTCTGTAATTTAATTATTGTGGCTCTATTGTAAAGTAATAAAATTGCTAAGGTTATATAGTTGCCCATCAGAAGAAGCAATTCCTGTTATTTAGTTAGTGTTTTTGCATTAGGCTGCAATGTCGGAAGGTCACTGGAAAGTTTGCTAATATTTTTTAAATTGTGTTTTTATTCTTTGCATTGTTTATGAGATTTTAAAAAATCATTTAGCATAATGTACTGTATTTGGAGAAAATTCTTTACTACATTACTTTTCATTTGTAACATTTACATTTCACATATATGACAGCAAATTATACATATATGCAAAGGGAATTTTATTTCAAGGAGCCCAGTTTTAATAACTTACTATCACACCATTGGTGGCAAAAAATTAAAAAAAATAAATTTGCATTTTACAATTTGATTTTTAGGATTTTAAAATTTATTTATATTTCTAATTTCATATATTTTCTGACATTTCTCTGTCAGAACACACACTGACATATTCACACATATGTTTACATAGATGTTCTGACTTTTGCTTGAAAGTTTTGTTCTACCCAGAATAACCCCATTCATCCTTTCCATCCTTCTAAACCTTATCCATTCTTCAAAACACTGTATAAATCCTGCCTGAGCTTCTCTGGCCACAGTAGCATTAAATCCTCTCTCCTTCCTCTGGGTATCTTTGGTCTTTAATATTTGTATCATTAATTTATTAAATATGTTAATTCTCTTAATAGCTATTAGAGTTATGTTGCTTAATATTTTTTATTTAACTTTTATATGCAATCATCTAAACTGTAAACTTTTTGAGAACAGAGTGCTAAGTTCATCTTTATCAATTTGCTCTCTAATTGCCTTCTGTAAAAACTAGTAAATACAACAGAAACAAGCAATAAAATCCACACTGCGCATATCTTACATTTTATATGGGAAAACGATAAGATTTAAAGTAAATATATTTATTACGATAATGTTGAGTATGGATGTTAATTCTCCCATGTGACATGTATATGGATGTATATGTATGCTTGTATTTATAAAGAAACTTTATGATAACTTAATTCTGATTAGCCTCTTACAGCTTTTCAAAATTCATTCTACTGTGTCTTCTCATGACTGATAACTTGGAAAGGTGAGTGACTGCCATTATAGTCCTTGTTTATTTAGGAGGAAACTAGTGTTCAGAGAATTATAATTTGATAATAAAGATTTGATCATTATTAATTGGTTAAGAAGGCGCCATAATTAGAGTCTAGGAGTCTTCTAATCTGGTTTCTCTCAAAATACCTGCAGTGAAAGACCAGCTTCCCACCCACCCCCAATATGCTGCTAACCATTATTTTTTTGTAATATAATTGAATTACTAGAAAAATAAAAAATAAGTTAAACAAAACACAAGTCCAAATATTTTGTTACTAGATTAAACCTCTATTTAATTACTTTAACAAATAGCTCTAAGAGTTCCTAAATTGTTAATCTCAATGTGCTTATTGTTTTGGATGGATAACAAATAGCACATGGAACAGCTCCAGTCTCTGGATCACACTTTGAGTATTATTTGTGTCAATCATGACATATCCCTTCTAAAAGAATCATCCTTATCCAGAACATCTGCCACCTAAATTGCTATGTTTACTCACACAGGATCTAACCCTAACGCCAACCCAACCCAAACACTAACTCTTTAAATTTACAGCTGAATGGAGTGGGGCCAAAAAATAGATTGGCCGGCAATTTATGAACTGTGTGGTCAGGCTGCAAAAGATGAGCTGGGTTCATCAATATTTTTGTCTCTGGACTTAGATATAATATGTGAAGAAAAAAATTTGTATGAAATTCCAAGGTTTGGACATAGTTAAAATGGGAACGAGCAGAAGCTTTGAGTAATCCATGAAAGCTGGATTGGGGCAGGGCAGAAAGAGGAATATGTGCAATGCAGCTGAGTCATATTAATAGTAGATCACTTAAGATTAAAGAACTGCTGGGCCAGGCGCACTGGCTCACGCCTGTAATCCCAGCACTTTGGGAGGCCAAGGCGGGTAGGTCACAAGGTCAGGAGTTCGAGACCAACTTGGCCAACATGGTGAAACCCCATCTCTACTAAAAATACAAAGATTAACTGGGCCTGGAGGCGCATGCCTGTAATCCCAGCTACTCGGAGGGCTGAGGCAGGAGAATCACTTGAACCCCGGAGGCGGAGTTTGCAGTGAGCTGAGATCATGCCATTGCACTCCAGCCTGGGCAACAGGGAGAGACTCCATCTAAAACGACAACAACAAAAAGATTAAAGAACTGTGCTAAGGCTGAAATACATAAAGTTGCTAGAATTCTAGAATTATCCCCAGTACCCTTTAGCCCAAGACATGAAACATCATTTTCTTTGAATGTCCTAAGATACAGATCCCACACTTCTTACAACGTACATCTATATCCTAGGTGGCACAAATATGTCTCTGAATTATTCAAGAAGCTTAACTTAACCAGGACATTAGTCCCAGGCTTTTCCTGTTATACCAAACAAGCTTATTTCAGAACCAATAGAAGCCGTATTTGAAAGACAAGTTATTGGCATCCACATCTCTGCAATGAGATTGTAAACCAAACTGTGTTGATCTGGTGGAACTATCTGTTTACTACTAGAATCTATCCCCTACATACCTACTTTTCTATTTCTTTGTTTCTAACTTAGTCACAAAAAATAATAATTACAACATTTTTCATAGTTAATTATAGTCTGATTTTGCTCAAGTAGGAAATATCTTGAAATTTATACCAAATTATCTCAATAATGGATGAGCTCCCACAATTCATCTGCCCTCTGTATGTTCTCTGATTTGCAGAGCTTTTTAGAACTAAACCCCACTCTTTAATGGGCCAGACATGTGCTTTTAGTTGTACTAACCCAGACACATATTATATATTAATGGCTTCTGGAATCACACCAGAAATCAAAGGTGTAGGTATGAGATTGAGTGCACAGTGATTTTCAAAACATGTTTTATTGCCTTGATGCTTTTTATTTAAAAGGAAAATGTTCAGATAGATTTTAACTCCTTAGCTATATTAAAATAGCATATTTGCTTCACAGTCAAAAAGTTTCTTTTAGTACAAAAATGAAATCATAGCTTCTTTTTTTATTCTTCAGTAAATTCTAAATTTTAAATTCTGCTAAATTAAATGGTTTGTGTCAGATGTTAACAATATGTGGCTTTAGATTAAAACAAGCTCCATGTAATCTTACTGAGCCAGTAGGTCATAGAAATAAAAGAAAATGTGCTTGAATCACAGGAGAGAAGGGGTGTTGGATAGATCTGTGAAATCTTTATGTTGTAGTATCAGCTGATGGATAGCAGTGATTCTCAGAAGGGTTCCAATATTATGCCTTTTAAAAGCTGGAGATTAGTGCAACCATGGTGAACACAGTGACATTCTGGCAAAGAAAAAAGGGTCAGGGCTGGCAAAATGTGGCAGGTGTCAAAATAAAAGGTTAGGCTCTATCCCTGGGGACCCATCTGTCAGATAAAAGTATGATAAGGCAATTAATGTGTTTATTTATGTTGCTTATGACAAACCATGCATTCCCTAAAAATGATCAATTTAAACATTATCAACTGTTTTCTGGAAATTGAAATTAATATAAAAATAAAATGCTTAAAATAAAAAGCATGGTCTAATATTAAAATGGGTTGTTCATATAAACAAAGTTAACTTTGGGGAATTATAGTAGTCTTCATTGAAGGATTAAAACTATCAAATATAACATCTTGACAATATAGAGGTTATATTAAGGACCTACAAAACCGATGTTTATGTTGCAAGATCATCTTGGTATCACTCCTCATAAGTTCAGCATGTTTTATATTCATTGAACTAAATTTGATAATTTCATAATAAAATGAAGCCAAGAAAATTATGAAGAAATAGAATTTAGATATCCAAGCTATGTGTCTTGCATTTTCTTTAAATGTTTTGTTCACAACCTTGTCATTATTAGAGCTTTCATTTTCACTTTGTGACTAATCCTGACTTCTCTTTAATTTATTTATTATTTATTTAGCTTTCTCACTACTTCTGTTTTACCATCTGTTTAAACTAGAATATGTTTAGATTTAATACTCATCGGTGATACATTTTCCTACAGATAAAATAAATTACTACAAGCTCCTAAAATGTCATGTGTTTTACAGGTCAATAAAATCTAACCCAGAATTATGAGAGAAACAGGATTTACTACAGCCTAAAGTTTTATGCAAAAACTGATCATTCCCATACTTTCCTTGAATAAAGAAAAAAAGCTGTCGATTACCATGTATTAATAAGTGAGGCTCACACCTTATAGTAACAACAAAATTTTAAGAGAAATAACATGTATGTCTAGTGTAATGTGATATGCAGAAGAAACATTTAAATTCTTTAATTGTAAAGGAAAAAAGCCAATATGATGATGTTATTGCCAAGGTGCACTTTCTGTCTGCTGAGCGATGAAATTAACAAGTAAAGCCATTCGAACAGTAAATAAAATCACTTAGCTTTGGAAAGAACAGAGGTATTTTGTTCAATAGCTTTATTTTCTTTAGGTTGAGGCAGCAATTATGCCATCATCATCACTTTCCATCTTTTAGAAGGATACTGGTTAAATTTTGAGTTAATGATTTTTTTTCTCCCCAAGATTCCTTTCTAGCCCCTAACATTACTATAGTCTTAAACTATCTTCTGTTTGTCATACGAAAGGGCCTCTCATAGGACAACACCAATGTCAGGATGGGAGCTGAGGAAGAAAAAGTAAATAAAAAGACACAAAATCCAAACTTTGTTATATATTCCATTTAGTGGCCTTATACATGATTCACAAATTTTGTTTGAAGTTTAATTATAATTAACCACTATTTAAATCGAATTCACTCCTGGCTGTATTTCCTGATTCAGAGTTCCATATTGCTTCTATTGCTGGTTTTAATATATTCGAACCTCAATCTTCAAAATTGTCTCTATTTTTTATCCATTTTTTTTTTCATTTGCCTAGAGGTACTTGCAAATGCATTAGGCAAAAAAAATTCTTACCATTTTGTAAAACTCTTCAAAACTCTAGGATACGCTACATAATCTACATAATAAAAGTAGTAATTTCAACAGAAAATCAAGATGCCACTCGATTTTGCCATGGATTTATAAAAATAACACATCAGACAACAGGTAAGTTTTTTTTTTTAACTTATTTACCGTGATAATAATCCATTATCAACTAGCTATTTCACAGGATATATTCTGTCTTTACACTGGAAAAAAACATACAATGAAACTCATTTTATAAAAAAAGAACCCACTTAATTCATACCTTTATATTTTCACAGAAGCATATGAGAAAAATTTGCTCGGTATCTACTCACTTCAGTTCAAACATTTGAAGAAATTATGAAAATTCCGATGAGTTTTAAAACTCTTGGCTTGCTCTGGTGTAGTGTAACCATGCATTGATCTATCATCACAGGTATGCTTTCATCAATTTCCCCTCAACCAATCAGATAGAAATTCATTCCAATTTGCAAAATTGTTTTTCTTACTTTTTAAAGCTTAACACATATAAGATAATTTGGGAAAAATAGATTTTCTCATTTATCATTCTTTCAATCCATGATAATGTCAAATATTTTTTTTGAGTACCTTTATTACTCTAACAAAGGATAAAAATTTTTGGTGTAAAATCGGTTAAATGAAGAAAGTATCCAAGTACAATTTTATTTATGTTGTGAAAAAAATGCTATCAATTTGAAAAGTTCAATTATTTCCAAATTGTTAAAATGAGTCCCTATCAATCATCAAATAATTTTTTTGTATCTGGATCAAATAATTTTGGATCTCATTCATTCTCAAGGCATCATCCCTATCTCAGGGTTTCCATATTTGTTTCTTGTATAGTCTATTGTTTTGTTTTATTTTAGTTGATCAACCACTCATACAGTACAAGGTAAGTATTATGTCATCCCCATTTGCAGATGAAAAATCTCTGATACAGAGTGGGTAAACAATTTTTAAAATGTAAGCCCACCTTATTTTAGTAAGAGGACTTCCTATCCATCTTCTTGCTTGCTCAAACCAGAATGTTGAAGAATCAACAAGTCGAAGTGTGAAAGTTGTGCCATAAGGTAAGAAAAAAATAAATAAATATGTGATGAAAATGAAAAAGGAAAGAAACAGCAGCAGCCAACAGTCTAAAACAGCAAAGAAATTTGTTGGGGGCCAAACATAAGAATTTTAAGATGAAATGTGGCAATAAAATGCAAATAAGAAATAACACAAATAAATTGTGAAAGCTTAAGGAAAAAGAGGATAACGGAATGAAGGAAGCATAAAACTTTTCCTTGACCTCTATCATATAACTTGTATAATTCTGAAAAACCATTTCCTGTATTAATTTCCAAAATAGTGTAAAAAGATATCTGTGTTTCTGAAATTAAAAATGCTATTGATATTCATAATTTTTATGATTTGTCAGGTGAGTAGTTTATTATGTTGGGAAGGCATCACTGTATGATGATTTAGAGGATGGGCTTTGTAGACTACTGGTAGCTCAAATCCTGGCTCTCCTATTTCCTATTATATCTGTGATCTTGGCAGTCGTGTGTTAGAGTCACCTCCTACTGGTTTATGATAGCTGATTGTGTGCATCTCTTCCCAGCATTGTGCTCAGTGACATAATTGGTAGTTTGAAATCAGCCAAGATGAGATTATTTACACCTCTAAAATTGGCACCCTAAATCAGGCAATCATGGTTTTATTCCCTATGTGCCAGCTTACCAGAACACCGCTGGACCTTGGACAAGTTTCCTAACCTTTATGAATCTAAAGGGTTTTTTTTTTCCTTTTTTCATCTGAAACGGAAAATTAAATATGACAAGTTCACTTAAGATTCTGAAAACCTTTCATTGGATGATATATTTCATATGATTCCTGGTACATAGTAAACATCAATAATGGTAGCACTGTAGTATTATAACTCAATCTATTGTATATAGAACATAGAACAGTTTCACATTTCTAACATCCTAGAAAGCAATTCAAATAGTTCATCAAAATTCCAGGAGAGGAGGACTTGTAAAAATTAGTTTACTGACTTTATAGATGAAATGGTTTCTCCTAAATATTGTTAGATTTTTGTATAGAAGATAAACAGTTACTAATACTTGAATAGTAAATTTCTTCTGTATGATTAATTTAGAAAAAACTCCGTTTCCTACAGTGATATATATAAGCTTCTCTCTCTGTCTCTCTCTCTCTCTCTTATACACATCTAGATGTGTATAAGAGACAGCATATATATAGAGAGAGAAGCTTAAGGGCACTTCTTGAAGTTTTAACCCACTTCCCCGAATTAGATTAAATTCATGGCTTCAGTTCTTCAAAATTTCTTGATAAGTTAATATGAGGACTGATGCTAGCTGTACGCCCCACTGTTCAGAACGCTCTCACAGAAAATTCTGAGCCGGAGGCCACTGTGTCTATCATGATGACAGACAGTATGTGTAACTTGAAACTTTAAAGGTAGGCACTGCAGGAAATAAATTTAAGGAAAGATTAAACAGTCTAGAGATAACCCTGCTTAGTTGCCTACTTAAAAACTCTCATCTAGGTAGTCTTCAATCTGAATTATTCTTAAGATTGTTTTTTCATTTCTGGCCTTGGAATTTAATTATTTGTAATATTTTAAAATGTCATACATATGCATTTTCTGATACAGCTTATAAATTGTAAAGATCATGTTATTGTTAAAAATATTTTAAGAATCTAAGTAATTTTCTAGTAGAGAAAAAGAACTACTGAAGCTGATTTGAAATGTAAGTCCTTCGTTACTTCAAAGACTTTATGGTAGGTTGTTTACAAAGATAATTGAAACAATTTCTTCTATCCCTATATGAACACATCTTTGCAATATGACTTTGCTGTTCCTCTCATCAAGAGCTAAACTTTATTTCCCTCCCCCTTCAATCTGGCTTTGCCAGCTGACTTGCTTTGGCCAATATGACACTAGCAAACCCGATGAGAGCAGAGGTTTGACAAACACGTGCACATTAGGGCTTGCTGTCCTTGCTGCCCTGAGACCGCCATGTGAAAAAGCTTGAGCTAGCTGCTGGGAGGAGTGACCACATTGGGTGTAGATGAACCATACCAGCTGAGGCTCCCTGGACCAAACACCAGACATATGAGCAAGGTCACTGTAGACCATTCAGCCCTAGATGACCTGTCTGCTAACTGGAGTACCAATTTATCACCCACAGACTCATGAGCAAAAATAAAATAAAAATTTTGTTTGGAACTGCGGATTGGCCGCCCATGGACAAAATCCAGTCCACTGAATGATCTTGTGTATTGTCTAAGATTGCTTTCACACTACAGTGGCAGAGTTGACTAGTTACAACAGAGACCATATGGCCTGGAAAGACTAAAATATTTACTTTCTTCCCCTTTACAGAAAATGTTTGCTGATCTCTGTTTTAAGTCACTAAGATTTGAGGTGATTTGTTAAGCAGCAATAGATAAATGGCACAGAACTATTTTACAGAACGGAATATGTCCCATTTTTTATTAAATGAATTAATTTCTATGCTTATAAAAAAATACAAGCCGCACCCCCTCTACCCCTCGCAGGGCCAGTAATCCCCTCTATGGCGAAAGCATAACGATTCAGTTTGCATCCCTAAAGTACAGTTATGGAGATTGCTAGTTTTATATCACTATCTGTTTCTTCCCTTTTTCCACAATTGGAGCTGGTCATCCACCCAACCAGTCAGGGATTACATTTCTGAGCTTCTATGTCAATTATATATGACCACAAGACTAGGTTTTCACTTCTAGATTATGAATGGAAATCATGCATGGATTTATTGGGCTTTCTCCATGCTCTTCTTCTCCTCCCCACCAACTGGAATCTATAGCAACCTGACTTACAATTCAGAGAATTAAAATGTCCCAGAGAAAGGAGGAGCACCAACGAGAGGAAGCTTGATCACTTAAAAACTATATAGAGCAGGGACTCTCCCCAACTTAAAACACTGTAATGTTGAATCTTCCTTCAGTCACTGAATTATCAATGGATGCCATTTTCATAGCAGGCTACTCTTATCCTAACTAAAGTAATGGTTTTATACAATATACTTTGGCATCATAATGATTTACTTGGTAAACTATTGGATCTTGGATCAAAAACTCTAGGGTACTTCGATAAACTTTGCCCCAGTTTTCTGAGTTGGCCGGAGGCTTGTTACTTAGTGTAACTGTGATTTTATTTTCCTAGATAAAAATATACAACTCCAGGTAGGCGAAACAGGAATTTCGAACACTGATCTTTCTAGTTGCTACTTCTCCCAAGTAGGAGGGCTGTAATAACCGGTGATTGCCCTAGGCATGTGTCATTTTAGTCCCAAGAAATGCTTATATACCAACATAGTGCCTTAGGGTAATGCAATGGGAAAATAATCAAGGTGAGTTTTTTGGCATTTGGACAGCCAGACATAGCTTTCCCATGAAAGGGCAAATATACTCCATTTTGAGACAATTAGAAGAAAATTGGGGAAGAAGAGTTTAGTTACATTCTGTATATACATTCAATGATGGCAGCCAATAAGTCTTAAACTTCAGTGTGTATGAATGGAATTTGTTAATCATGCAAATTTGAGGGCTCTCCCACGTCCCCCAGAGATTATACTTCAGTGGAACTAGAGTGGACCCTATAATCTCAAAGTTAAATACTACTTTAAGTGATTCTTTTTCTTTTTCTTTGAGACGGAGTGTCTGTCGCCCAGGCCGGAGTGCAGCGGCGCGATCTCAGCTCACTGCAATCTCCGCCTCCCGGGTTCAAGCGATTCTCCTGCCTCAACCTCCTGAGTAGCTGGGACTACAGGTGCGTGCCACCACGCCAGGCTAATTTTTTGTATTTTCAGTAGAGGCAGGGTTTCACTGTGTTAGTCAGAATGGTGTTGATCTCCTAACCTCGTGATCCGCCCGCCTCGGCCTCCCAAAGTGTTGGGATTACAGGCCTGAGCCACCGTGCCTGGCCTAAGTGATTCTTAGTGATCCTTCTTTGAGAAACCACAGCCACAGCAGAAATTGAATTCAGATATTCAGATTCAGTTCTAGGAAATGCAGAAATCAAGATGTGGCAGCAAAATCCTGGTGCAAAAGACTTAACAGAGTTTCCAAATGAAAAGCTTCTAGATTTTAAAATATTAGTTTAGGAATGATTTTATTGAAAAATAAAGAAGTTCAAAACAAAATTGTGAAAATGAAATTGGCCCGTTTTGCCTGTGAACTCCCTGCTCAGCCTTCAGTATCCAATTTAAAAGTAACTTCCTCTGGAAGTTGTATTAGGTGTCACTGTTATGTGCTCTCATCATACTCCATAATTTCTGGTTCAGAGCAAATAGCACGTTGAGCTTAGTTATCTAATTGCCTGCCTTCCCTGTTGAACTAAATACTCTGTAAGGAAAGAAAATACGTCTTTCTTGCTCACCAAAATATCCCCAGAGCTTATTAGGTTGCCAGGAATACACCAGGTGTTCAACAAATATTTGTTGAAGGAATGAATCACTGAATGGGAAATAGCTAGTTGATTTTACCAGCATAGGAAATGGACATGAACAGTAATGAGACAAAGTGGAAACTGCCTAAAGGATGTGCTCATATCAAGCAGATGACTTAAGCAATGTAGACCCAGAGGTGTATTCAGAAGATAATGTTGGGCCATGTCCCCTTGTGGGCATTTTACTTTGAAGGAAAGAGAAGTGGTAGATTTTAGTGCAGGGACAAGGATTGGAAGGTAAGGTCTTTATTCAGACCAATCTTCCTGCAGGGACTATACACAGCTTTTGGGAAAGGGACTTTGAAACACTTTGATTTTCTTTTCAGTAATATAATTACGGTACTCATTCTTTTATGATGTTAAATATGCCTTTGGATAACACTGAGGAAGGGGTGCTTGTGAGAAACAGCACTGTTGTTTAGATTTCCCAGCTATGGGGGAAATACTCTTCACAGGTATTAGAGCACAAGTGAAACATAATAACTAAAACAAAATTCATCTCTCCATGGTTATGTTTCCACAAGAAGTTGTTTAAATCTAAGTAAAATATTAATATATGCTATTTGTCTAACATAGAAAGAGAAAAAAAAAATCAAGAATAACACATTAGAGAAGAAAATAGAAAAATCCTGTGAAAAAGGTCCAAATGCAGGCTGCAAAGAGAGGAAGCCAGTCCTAGCAAGCAGCTAACCAGCTAAATGACCTGAAAAAAAGTCTCTCAACCTCTATCTACCTGGATCTCATTAGTAAAATTAGGAGGCAGGATGAAATAATTTATAAGGTTGCTATTAGCTTTAAAATTTTTATGAGTTCAGAGCCTTTAAAAAACATGGTGTCTTCAGCAGAAAACACCACTGTGAATTTTTTTTCAGTATTCCTTTTAACTATAATGGAAACAAGTTAAAAATAATAGGTCTAATGTTCACAAATCCATTAAATATTTACCGGTCACTCTCTTGATGACTATTTTGATTTAATACATGGTATATAAATCATCAGTATTTTCAAGTTCAAAAATGCACAGGCAGGAATTTTATGGCTTCTGTGATGGCTTTGAACTAAAGTGTAATTTGCCTCCTTGTTTGCGTAAGTGTTTGTATACTTATCATTTGTCAGTAAGCCTAAGAATGCAAGCACAATATTATATATGCATGCTAAGTGCTTAGTTTATCATTATGATTTTCCTCTTGAATTTCAAATTGTGTAATGCAGATAATTTAACTTTTCTAGGGTTCCCGTTTATTTTTAAAATGTTAGTGTCCAGGTAGCAACCAGAAAAAACAAACAAACAAACAAACAAACAAAAGCCTCTAAGCCATGTGGTATGCTAATACTGAAAATAAAATGAGTGTTGTTTCCCTTGAGGGAAATGTAATTAAAGATAAAGGGGAGATATGCATAGAATAATGACATTCACTATACCTAACTAATAAGATAATATTGTTTTAAAATTCTGTAAATTTTTCTTATTTTACTTAATTCTGTGTCCCTGCTGGTATTTTTGCTTTTTTCATAAAAATTATCATTTATTTTTCTTAACTGCATATTGCCATCTTCATTTTTTAATTTTCTCAAATATTCATAGAACTGTTTTCTGTAGTAGATGCTGTACAGTAATTATTTGTTAATCGATTAACCTTTCCAATGCTACTTCCAACACCTACTTCTCATCCTCCGTGTAACAGATACTGTCAGTTACCTACTCTTAACAGCCTTTCCACTCCCAACTTCTGTGAATGGACAAGAGATGCAGTTGTGATCACTGAACATGAGGCAACATCTTCTAGGAAGACATTCCCATAGTCTTCAGACATAAAGAAGAGATATCTTTTCAGCCAATCTTTGAACAATCTTATATGAAGCTTACCTGAAGTTGCTGTAGCCATTTGGCAAGTCTGGGGAGACTAACAGACACATTGAGGATAGCAGAAAATAAAGATAGAAACAGCCTAGGCTTTTGGTGAAATTCATGAGCTTCTGAATAATGAACCCCGTACCACCCTACCTCTATAAAAGAATTCTTAATATGTGAAATAATAAAATTTCTTTATTATTTAAGGCACTTTTAGTTGGGTCTTCTGTTTCTTGTAGCTGAAACTCATATACTCATCATTCTTTTATTTATAATATCTCTGTGTATGAACTCTATATTCTTGTAGAGTCTGGCTAGTCCAAAGTCGTAGGAAAAATAACATACCAACACTGTTTCTTTTGAGCTAGAAGCTAGTCACGGATGTGAGCACTAACCCAAGCTTGTAATGATGATGACAACAGCTTACTATTATTGAGTGCTCACAATGAATGGAGAGGACATCGTGCTATGAATTTTACATATATTACTTTATTTGATCTTCACTACAGACCTCTAAATTGGGGAGTCACAATATCACTGTTGTTAAAATGCAGAAAATATGTCAGAGCAATAATAAAACTGCCATGGTCCCACAGATAGTAAGTGAATAAATTCAAGTCTGTTGGGAACAAACTAGTAATCACTATAGGTCTCTATAGTGGATAATTGAGATATAGACTATATACGGACATTTCGCTGTATGTAGCATTAAAATGAACAGAGTAGCAATTCATGTTCTCTAGGGTTATCACTTATATTGTCACTCTGTGTGCTGACTATACTAATGGTTTGCAGGTTGGGGACTGGGGTATGTAACAGTATACAGTATATATACATAGCATATGGTAATTCAAGGAAGAATATTTAAATGACATCAAGTAATGCTGGCATTCCTCTACACTGATACATTTTTAGCACATTTTCACTGGTAGTTTCAAAATTATAGTTACATTTCTGAGCACAATTAAATAAAACATGCCGAATTTCCCTGGACATTACCATGCAGCCCTTCCATATTGAAAAAAATCATGTAGTAAAATTGGAAAGCAGCTCATTAAATTGAATCAATGTTTATGCTTTTTAAAATTATGGTTCTTTTGATGGAGAATCTAAGAGACTCAGTGTAGTATGATCTCTAGACCAAATTCAAGATCTGTAGTAAGTAAAGCTTGGTAGCAAAATTGGTAAAACTCATTTTTTTGTGAATAACTTTTTCTGTAGTTAATGATATGCCTTGCTCTACTTACTAGACATATACTTTAAAATCATTTTTTAAATTTTACATATTATTTTATTTTATAATGTTTGATACATAAAAATAATATATGCAACTTACATAAAAGTAAAGAAGCATGAAAATAAAATAGTCACTAACCCTCCAACCAGCTTATGAGGTAGATATTACCAATATCACTGAGGCTGTATCTATACTTTTCTCCCAATCCCATCCCTCTGCCAACCTCAAAACAAAATTAGTATCCTAGATGTTAGGTTTATTGTTCCTTTGCTTTTGGAAATAGTTTCTATTACAAATGTATTTATCTCTAGATTTTGCACTTCTTAGTTTGGTATCATAGTCAACGTGTTCTGCAACATGCTTTTCTCACTCAAGGTTGTGTTTCTTAGGTTCATCATGTTGTTGCACACAGCTGTAATGTGTTCATTGACATGGCTACATAATATTTCTCTGAGTGACTATACAACTTCTTTTCAGGTCATCAGTCAAATGATATTTTGGTTCATTCTAGGTTTTCGAAAATTGCTATTAGAAATATGTCGACAATGTGTTTAAATTATCTATGTTTCCCAATTCCTTTCTGGTTAACATATCAACAATTAAAAGAAGTAAATTGAAGTCTCTTCCCGTGATTGAGAATTCGTTACTTTGTTACTGCTGTTTCAGTCATTTTTGCTGTATACATTTTGATGGTATTTTATCAGTTGCACACAAAATAATTATTAACTCTTTCTGGTAAATTTGTTTTATAAATTGGGTATTTATCCATCTTATTACTTACAGATTTTTATTCATTAAAATGTATTTTATCTCTATTTAATAGAACTACAGTAGTTTTAAAAAAATTACTATTTGCCTGCTATATATATTTTCGTACTTCTTTCAAATTTTCCATAACCTTAGGTTTTAGTTGTCGTCATTTAGACTAGCCAATGTAAAATATCTTTTCCCTGATAGTTAGCCTATCTTGCATAAGCTTCCCTGGAAAACAGACCTTGAGGCAAAAGTTCATGTGTTACAACTGTCTTGAGGATAGAATTTTAGAAAAGCAAGAGGAAAGGAAAGATTAAGTCTAAGGAGTATGTTCCTGATTTTTTTTTCACAGCCTTGCATCACAGTTGATTGTTAATTGTTGCAGGAAGTCTCCAGAGAGGTTATATGAAACTATTATAAAAATAATAATCACAGGAAGGGATGGCAAACATTTATTTGCTGGTCCCCTCCATTTTCTCCCTTTTATTGATTAAAGTCTATTCATTTAGCATTAATGTCACCATATTCTGGGTTGTATTAGCTCGCCCCTTCAGATACATTTTGGAGAAGTCAAAGCCTCCATGTGACCAATACAGCTAACGGGTAGATTCTATGTCCCTATGTCAGTAGATGCAGTGTGTGGAGGCTCCTAAATGTGTGGTGATGAAGGTGGCAGTACCAGTGGCAGTATCCAGGACATCGCAATTGTGGAAGGTGTGAGCCTCCGCTAGTGCCTCTCTAGCTCTACCAGAGAGGAAAGTGGCTGAGGTCTCGTGATGTAGGTGGTTTCAGGCAGAACTCAGGTAGCACGTAAACTGAGCCTAGTACAATCCATCTCTGCTTGCACTCACTTTCAACTGAGTACAAGTGCTCTCACTTTTTATCTGAGAGCTGAGGTGCAAGTCCAATCTTTTTTAGGAGGTAGCCAGTTGCAGCAAACCAAGAAACTTAAGAGTGTTAGCAAATCATAGTTACAGTCCGCACTACTGCAGCTGGTCTAGGGCTATAATTAAAGGATTTAAGGAAGAAAAAGTGCAGACAGAGAGAGAAATTCAGAGAGAAGAGAAGATGGCATTATGTTAGGTTTCGAATATTTAAAACTTGTAAGGATTCAGAAGTTATATCATCTCTAGTTTTTTTCTTATTTTCATCCCCCCTCCCACTAACCAGATGTCAAACATTTTCTACTTATTATGGAATTGATCTTTTTAACATTTATCCCTTCATGAATACTTTTAGAATGAAAAATATATTTTTTAACCTCGCCTAAATGCAGTGAGAATGGATTTGTTGTGTAATTTCTAAAACTGATTCTCTTATGGGCGGTACATCATGCAGCAAAATGCCAATTAGGTAATGAAGTTTCTCACAGTTCTACTCTGAAGAGGGTGTGAAGTGAAGCTACTGTAAAAAAATGTAAAAAATAAAGGAAAGGAAAAAGAAAAACAACCAGAAAGCTAATTGTTCTAGATTTCATATTTAATACAAGAATCACTTTGAAATGTTAATCAAAAAAAAGTTTTATGGACACAGCTTGATGAAATGTAATTCACTAGTAGAAGAGAGAATAGAAGCGTTTTAAATATATTTAAAAACAAGCTTAGTGGAAGGGGGTTGAGAATAGTATTGTATGTTATAAAGTTATGGGCATAAGTGGAAATTCTTGAACTTTGGGAAGGAACAAAGGGAATAGAGAAGCAAGGGAAAGGGACAAAGGAAGTGAAACCATTGGAGGACTTTGTGAAGAGTTCAGATGACACTATTCTGATAAACATTACAAGACTACCACAAAGACAAGGCATAGTGTTAAACAGGAACTTTAACAATCAGAACTTTCTTCCTTGGCAGAGTATCTGAAAATATGTTAATTATTTTGATAATAGATGTATGCCCAGAAGAATGCCAGGAGAGCAATATCTAGGATGCCAGGAGAGTATATCTAGGATCAGTTTTTACCAATGTGGGATAAATGATTGGTGATACAAAAGTGACAGGACAATTAGGACAATTAGAAAAGCAGTGGCCATTTAACCAGTGGGGTTCTTCTCTGATTGCAGATTTTCTGCCTGCTTCACGGGCACCTTAGTTTTTCTTTTCTTCCAAGCAAAGGAGGGGCTCTGAGGGCAATTTCTGGGCTGGTGTTCTGGAAGAAAGCCCTAGTTATAGGGACAGAGTGAAAGTTACTCAGAGATGTTAGCATATAGAGTAGAGAAAGATTGGAAAGTCATGAATGCAAATGTAAGCTTGGAATCAAGTAAAAACAATATCAACACATCCATTTGACAGCTAAGATGCTGAAACTGGGACCAAGGCAACAGACCAGGAACCTGGACCCTAGCTGCAGAGGTTTTTGAGAGCATTCCTGCCCACTTCGCCTTGGAGGATGTTCCCCTTAATGCTACAAGTAGCAGTCAGTTAAGATACTAACCAGCTCTTAAATTTGATTTTTTGTATGTGTCTTTTTTTCTTCCCTTATTGCTGCAAAAAAGTAATTTTAATGGTTTTTCTTATCCATACATGCTGATAGCTCTCAAATCTAAAATAAGAGAAGAATTTAGGCAGGGCTTGGTGGCACACGCCTGAAATCCCAGCACAGTGAGAAGCTGAGGTGGGTGGATTGCTTGAGCCCAGGAGTTCAAGACCATCCTGGACAACATGGCAAAACCCCGTCTCTACAAAAAGTACAAAAAATTAGCTGGGTCTGGTGGTGCGTGTCTGTGGTCCCAGCAACTTGCAAGGCTGAGGTGAGAGGATCACCTGAGCCCAGGGAGTTTCAGGCCGCAGTGAGCTGAGTTCATGCTACTGCTCCAGCCTGGGTGACGAAGCAAGACACTTAAAAAAAAAAAAAAAAAAATGACCTGGAGGAGATGATGCTTTGCTTTTTTTTTTTTTTTTTTTGAGATAGAGTCTCACTCTGTCACCCAGGCTGGAGTTCAGTGGCGCGATCTTGGCTCACTGAAACCTCTGCCTCCCAGGTTCAAGTGATTCTCCTGCCTCAGCCTCCCAAGTAGCTGGGGCTACAGGTGTGTGCCACCATGCCTGGCTAATTTTTGTCTTTTTTAGTAGAAGCGGGGTTTCACCATGTTTGCTAGGCTTGTCTTGAACTCCCAACCTCAGGTGATCAGCCCACCTTGGCCTCCCAAAGTGTGGGATTACAGGTGTGAGATACCATGCCCGACCAGGTCATATTTTCATTTGGGCATCTGACAAGCAATTCAGAGGTAAATGCTACAAGGTTAGGGTCATTATCTTATAGCCCAAATCTCTCTCCTTCCATTTAAAATCTAGAACTTTTAATATCAACATCTGCCAAATACTTCAAGGTGGAATTATCCTTAATTCCTCCTTCTCTCATGTTCTTCATATTTATTTGATCACCGATTATACTTCATGAACTTCTCTCGGGTGTTTTACCACTCTTTCTTCCTGCCACTCTTGGGTTCCTCTCATGTGCTAGTCACATATTGTCTTCAGTGTTAAAATTTGCTTCCGTACTTAGTCTTTCTACCTCCAGTTCTTTTTCATATCAATGTATTCATTTTATGGCACTAATACGATTGGGTCAAATCCTGCATGAAAAGTTTTGATGATTTATCCTTTTATTTATACAACTGAAGGAAAATAATTATTTCAATAGTATGGATAAAACTCATGTGGAAAAATAAACACATGGGAATATAAGCAAATCATGAAGACTGATGAAGGAGTACTCTGAAAATTAAGTCTATTTTAAAATCAACCAAAAATAAAACAACAAGATATTGAAAAAAACTGGAAATATACAAATACAGAACATAATAGAAAGCCCTTTTATAAAAAATGATTAAAATATGTAAAGTATATGTTTAAACAGTAGAAAAGATTTATGGTAAGTGCTGTACGGATAGTTACTTAGCAGTTATATAACATCAGTTTAAATTCACATAGTACACAAAGAAAATTATGTAACAATTGAAGTTGAATGCAGTACGTTATCAAGACTTTGGTGGGATATGTTTCTGAGAAATTCTTTTTTTTTTCAATATTTAGTAATCTTTTGATGTATGTAACACATAAAACAAAAATGTAGTCGTAAGTATCCTTCTTGATGAATTTCTACAAACTAAACATGCTTGTGTACCCAGCTTCCAGGCCAACAACTAGAACATTACCAGCACCCCAGAATTACTCTTCATGTTCTCTTCAAGGATTTAATAACCCCAAGAGTACTATCTCACATTCTAAAATCATAGATAAGTTTTGCCTGCTTTTGGTTTTTATATAATATAGTCATGCAGTCTTTATTAGTCTGGTTTCTTTTACTCAACATTGTATCTTTGGGTATTACCCATGTTGGTGTAAGTAGCAATAGTTTGTTTATTTTCATAACTTTATGGTATTAAATTATGTGAATATACCACAGTTGATTGACTCATTTTACTGGTGATGAATATTTGGGTTGTTCCCAGGTTTTTGCTAAAATGAATAGTCATAAGTATATGTTGTGATCATTAGAATGTTTGTTTTTGGGGAAGGGTGAATATATTACTCATTTCTGTTGGATATACCAAGGAGTGGAATTGTTGGTAATGCATATATGCAGCTTCAGAAGATACTGTTTAACAATTGTCTATAGTACTTGTACCAGTTCATATTCTCACTAGCACTACATGAGGTTTTGGTTGCACCACATCCTCACCAACGCTAGAATTATCTGTATTTTTCATTTTATATCGGTGGGTTAGTGGGTTAGTAGGCATGTCAATTGGGTTTTAATTTTCACTAACTTGATGATCACTGAAAAGAGCATCTTGTATCACATCCATTGGTCATTTGGATATAATATTTTGTGAATTGTCTATTCAAGTCCTTTGCTAATCTTTCTACTGGATTATATGCTTTAAAAAAATTGATTTGAAGATGTTCTTAGTTTATTCTATATAAGTCTTTTGTTTTGTGTGTGTGTGTGTAAATATTTTTTACCATTGTGTCTTGGTTTTGATTCTATGTTTTTGATTATTGAACATCCTTAAGCCTATTGTAATAACACTTATACACTTAACTCTATTATCAATTTTATCATTTTTTCTTTATGTAAAATAACGTGGTCTGTGTCCTGATTAATAAATCATTTATTCTTCCAACAAAAATCCATTACGTATCTTCTTAATCTCTTTGTTTTAATTTTAAAATTTTGACCTACAATTCTTCTGAGATTTACTTTTCTGTATGGCATGAGGTAGTTTTCAAAAATTGCAATTTTTCAATATGAACATTTAATGGAATCAGTAATATTTATTACATTTATTTCCCCTGGCCCTGCAATGTCATCTTTGTCATGTGGCCACACGAATGTGGGTCTCTTTTTGGACTCTCATTTGTTTCTTTTTCTATTTGTCTTTTTTTTTTTTTTTGCCAATATCACACTGTCATATTTACTGCAGTTTGACAATAAGACATGATAACTGGTAATGAAAGTCCTTCCGTTTTATTCTCTTACAAGATCGCTTTGACTATTCTTAGATCTTGGCATTTCTATAAAAATTTTAGAATCAGATGATCAATTTACACCGGAATAAAAACTTGTCTGGGATTTTGATTGGGAATGCATTGAATCCCTAGATCATTTTGTGGAGAATGACCTTCTTATATACTTATTTCTTACAACTCTTGAGCATGCTTTATTCTATTATTTATTTACCCCTTCTATAATTTCTGTCAACAAAGTTTTGTAGTTTCCAGGACACAGGGTTTGTACATATTTTGTTGAATTATTTCTGAATAGCTTCTGTTTTACTCTGTTATAAAAGTTACATTTAAAATTTTTATGTTATCTTTTATCTTGCTAGGATATAGATATGCAATTGATTTTGGTGTATTGGCCTTGTATTTTGTGACCTTGTTTTAGTCACTTATGAATCTCAATAGTTTGTCCAGATATTCTTCTGGATTTGCTACATATGTCATCATACATTTCATAAATGATGGTTTTATGTCTGCCTATAACATCCTTCTCTTTCATTTCTTTTATCATGCCTTTTTGCACTAGTTGAGACCTCCAGACACTTTTGTCTCATTTTCAATTTCTGAAAATGCTTTCAACAATTTACACTTAACTATGTATGGCATTTGTAGACACTTTATCTGAAGCTCTTATGTAGAACAGAAGATCTCATCTGTTCTTACGTTACTAATAGGATTTTTTAAATAAATGATATTTAACTTTGTAATATATTGATGTAATTTTATGTATTATTCATCTTTTCTGTTCGTGTCGATAATATTTATCTATTTTTTATTGGTAAAACACCATTACAATTCATGTAATAAAACCATCTTTTTAATATATTGTTCTATTTGATTTGCTAATATTTTGTTCAGAAACTTTTTTCACCTGTATTCCTGAAACAGGTTGATTTAATGTGTGATATTAATTTTTTTGTAATATTTTGCCAGATTTTGATACCAAGGTTATATTGGCCTCATAAAAAGAATGGAAAGTGTTTCCCCTGTTTTTTAACCCTCTGGATGAGTTTATGCTGGATTGGCATTATTTCTTCTTAAATATTTGGAAGAATTCACTGGTGAAGTCAACTTGAAAGAATGTTTCTTTGTGCAACAGACAGGGCCTATAGATCTATTTTGTTCCTGATATTGGCAAGTGGCTTTTCTCTTATTTTACTTGATCAGCCTTGTAAGTGATTAAAAATTTTAATCTTCAAAAGCAGAAAGCAATTTTGTATTTTGTTCAATTTCTCTGTAGTGTGTTTGCTTTCTACTGTAATTCATTGGTTTCTGCTCTTATCTTTATTACTTCATTCAGTCTACTTTTTGGGTTTAATGTGCTGTTTATTTCTTTTGCTTCTTGAGATAGAATCTTGATATTATCAGCTCTTTTTGTTTTTTAATGCAAGAATTTAAGACTGTAAACAAGTCTCTAAGAAACAATATTTGGTATTTCAAAAGTTTTGAATACTGTATCACACTCTATTTAGCACATAAGGTTTTCTATATCCATTGTGACTTATTTCACCCATGCATTATTGAAAAGTGTATTGCTTAATTTCCAAAAGTTACAGATTTTATAGTTATTTATGCTATTATTTTACAATTTAATTCAGTAGTGGCCAGGAGCATATTCTCTGTATTTTTCAGTTAACATTTGCTAATAATAGTTTTTAGTATATATTGAGTATGCATTTAAAGATAATATACATTTTATGATATCTGTATGCACTGGTCAATTTATGCCAATAAGTTATTTGTTGTGTTGTTTAGATATTCTTTATTCTTACATGTTTGTTTTTTTTAATCGGCTAGGAAGATTGGTGAGTTAAATTCTTTACAATGATTTTGGAATTCTTTATTTCTCTTTTTTCTTCTGCCAACTTTTCTCTATCTGTGTGTCAATCTGTCTATCATCTATCTATCTATCTATCTATCTATCTATCTATCTATCTATCTATCTATCTATCTAATCTATCATCCATCTATAGTAACATGTTAAAATACTGGGTATATACAAATTTATAATTTTATATGCTTCTGTTAGTTAGACCTTTCATCAGCATTTCTCTAGAAATTTAACTAGTCTTAAAAATCTAGTTTGCCTCACATTAATGTAACACCTAGCTTCTTTTTGAGTAGTGTTTTTATAGTATATCTTTTTCACATCTTTTTACTATTTGGCTTTCTGTTTTCTTATATATATATTTTTAAATTAATTTATT
>NW_012109630.1:1007301-1008849 GCF_000951045.1 Mandrillus leucophaeus | reverse complement strand
TTCTCTTCTGCTTTTCTGTATTTTCATTTTTTCTGTACCTCAGTTTGCCTGATTTCATTAACTCATTTTCCAGTTCATTATCCTCTGTTCTACTGTTTAGCTTTCTTTTAGACACATCTTTGAAGTTTTTCATTTCAATTATTATATTTCTCAGTTCTAAAATTATTATTGATTTATGTTTACATATTCTAATTTGCTGGTGAAATTCTCAATTTTTTTCATCTGTTTTCTCTTTTTCTCTAATTCTTTTAATATATTAATTATATTTACTTAGATGTTCTTGTTTGTTAATTTCTAATGTATTTATCATATATTATTCTTTTTTTCAGTATTTAATCTTATTTTAAAAATTCATATATTCTTGTTTTTACCTGTCTGGTAATTTATAATTGAATGTTTGTCATTCATAAATTTTTGTCACTCTAGCATCTCCATATGATATTAATATTATCTTCTTGCAGAGAGGGTTCAACTTTACCTTATTTTTTGGCCAGGAAGATAGAGTGAGTAAAGTGAGGGCTTGATTTAATCAGGGGCTGAGCTAAGTCAAAATCAGTTACAGCTTTGACATGATTTTTTTTTTTCCTGTTTCTGGCTTGTTCTCATTCAGTGTATCCATCTACAACTTTTGTAGTAGAACTTAGTTTATTTGCTTACATTATTCTCTCTGGTAGGCTGTGAAATGATTTGTTGTTGTTGTTTACTCAATTTGGCAAGAGTGCAGAAATCTCCCATCTGTTTTTCAGAAGCTGTTCAGTTTCTTGGCTCTCACCTGTGTAGCTTCAGAAAATGGCAAATATCCAGTGAGGAAAATTTGTCAAGTGTCAGGGTCATTCTACCCCTCCCTTCTTGCCAGGATCTTATCCTCATAGGTCTCAAATTTCATCTTTAAGCCTTGGAGTCTACCAAAGCTCTGCTCTTTCCTCTGTCCCTGGAGTTTGTCCTGCTGCAGGAGGAAAGCTTGGATTATCAGATGCTTCTCCCAAAACCAGAATTGGCAAATATCCTCAGGAAAAAACTATGATCAGTCTAAGAGCTTACCACTCTTAACTTTGTCTCCATCCAAAATCTTGAGTCTCCCTAGTCCTGTTAATGCTTGCAGTTCACCAGTGCCTCGAGGCTGCTATAACAAAATACCATGGACTGAGTAGTTTATAAACAACAAAACCTTAGTTTTCACAATCCTGGAGTCTGGGAAGTCCATGACCAAGGAAAAAGGTGTCTGGCTTATAGACACTGTCTTTTCACTATGTCTTCACATGGTAGAAAGAAAGATGCAGCTCCCGTGGCTCTATTTGATAAAGGTACTAATCTCATTCATGAGAGCTCTGCCCTCATGACCCTATCACCTCACAAAAGACCTCACCTCCTAACACCATCGTCTTTTGGGTGATGATCTCAACATATAAATTTTGAGGAGGAAACAAACATTCAGACCATAGAACACTTGTATATTTTTAATTAATAAACTTTATTTTAGAGCAATTTTAGATTTTTTTAAAAAATTGAGCAGAAAATGCAGAGTTCATATGCACTTAAAAAAATCAC
>NW_012109630.1:974566-1007251 GCF_000951045.1 Mandrillus leucophaeus | reverse complement strand
CTGTTCAGTTTCTTGGCTCTCACCTGTGTAGCTTCAGAAAATGGCAAATATCCAGTGAGGAAAATTTGTCAAGTGTCAGGGTCATTCTACCCCTCCCTTCTTGCCAGGATCTTATCCTCATAGGTCTCAAATTTCATCTTTAAGCCTTGGAGTCTACCAAAGCTCTGCTCTTTCCTCTGTCCCTGGAGTTTGTCCTGCTGCAGGAGGAAAGCCTGGATTATCAGATGCTTCTCCCAAAACCAGAATTGGCAAATATCCTCAGGAAAAAACTATGATCAGTCTAAGGGCTTACCACTCTTAACTTTGTCTCCATCCAAAATCTTGAGTCTCCCTAGTCCTGTTAATGCTTGCAGTTCACCAGTGCCTCGAGGCTGCTATAACAAAATACCATAGACTGAGTAGTTTATAAACAACAAAACCTTAGTTTTCACAATCCTGGAGTCTGGGAAGTCCATGACCAAGGAAAAAGGTGTCTGGCTTATAGACACTGTCTTTTCACTATGTCTTCACATGGTAGAAAGAAAGATGGAGCTCCCGTGGCTCTATTTGATAAAGGTACTAATCTCATTCATGAGAGCTCTGCCCTCATGACCCTATCACCTCACAAAAGACCTCACCTCCTAACACCATCGTCTTTTGTGTGATGATCTCAACATATAAATTTTGAGGAGGAAACAAACATTCAGACCATAGAACACTTGTATATTTTTAATTAATAAACTTTATTTTAGAGCAATTTTAGATTTTTTAAAAAAAATTGAGCAGAAAATGCAGAGTTCATATGCACCTAAAAAAGTCACCATTTATTGTTCTCAACAGGAATGTTAGTCGATTGCAAGGCATTCCACCATGCCAATAACTGGAATTACATCTGAAGCAGTATCTCTCAAGGTGATCAATATATTCAAAAGGAAACACTTAAAATCTAACCACAAGTTCTCCAAGTTGTAAATATACACATATATTTAAACAAAAAACCAGGAAAATATTTTCAGCAAAAATAAAAAAGGTGAATATCTATAGATAGATATTGTATATATCTATACAAAGAGGTCATAGAAGCTAATAATTAAAATATTAATATCTCAATAGCTAGCTGGATAGTTTATTAAAAGTTTTAATTAGGAGGTAAGTGTAATAACTAAATGTTTAAGAACCTGCTAGGCTGATGAGCTTATCAAAAATGAGAATTAAAATAAGTATATTTTTTCCCATCAAATCAGCTCTGATGACTGCTAGACTCTGGACTAGGCACCGGAGTCTGATCTGTACTGCTAGTAATTAGCTGAATTTTGCTTTAAACTGAAAAACAGTGCCTTGAAATCTTGATGGTACCACCTACCTTACCACAGGAATTACTATCATCTTGAAATTGCTGCTGACTCTGTTCCAGTGTACTAGCTTATACTTTGATACTCCCAGAAAAAATCAAGTCTGAGTTTGCCATATCGCTTTCGATCATGATTTGATTTGCTCACCACCATTCTTAGTGTTCACTCTGTGATCAAATGAATTATTTATCCTTTGCCTTCCCATTCCTTTCTTCTCTTTCTATAATAAAATCATATTATTACTAATATTAAAGTAAATATGGGTTATGATAATTTCCACCAAATGTATCAGTGGTAAAACTGGCAATTTCAAACATTGCTAGTGCCAAAGCAAACTAGTAAACTATGTTAGAAAAGCAGAAAAGTATAAAGAAAGCAAATAAATATTCAAAAATAAGAGAGTGATTAGGAAAATTGTTTATCAGTTTTATATATTTTTATACACACAACCCCTAGTACACATTCACTTTTAAATGACTTACAAAATTATTCAAAATATCATGGATAAAATAAAGATGCAAAAAGTCAAATAAAAAATGTAGGGGGAAAATAAAATCAGAGATAATATTAGCACAAAAAACACATATGGGATATTGTGTTACAGGGTTTTAGAGATAAACTGGCCTCTGCATTTTTTATCTTCCCACCAGCCAAGAGGAGAGAAAAGCACAGTTAGTTATAATGCCCACAAATGTCTGAAAGATAAAACAGACCAGTTGATTAGAAACAATATGGTTTGTCCTGAATCATGAGAGAAATTTCTGCATAGATAAGGTCCCTTCCACACAGATGCAATCATTTTAAAAAATATTTTGTAAGGATCAAACTCCTTTTTCAAAAAAAGTCTCACAGAAATTCCCATTATTTAAAGCAGTAAAATAGATAAAAGGGACCTGCTCATATATAAGCAACTTGGTAGGATTTTCTTGGGAAAGAAAAGTCTAAAAAATAATGAAAAAATGCAGAGGAAAGAACACCAACATCCAGATTAGGCAGACTAGTACAGACACCAATTCAATCATTTACTGTCTGAGACTGAACTTTTTAAAATCATAGCTTTCTAAGCTTTGAAATGTAGTATTCCTTCTTTACAGGGTTACAAAGCTTAAATAAAAGATAAAAATTATGTAAAACACCTGGTACATATAATATGCCAGAAAAAGATTGATTTCCTTTCTTATTCTCTGCTTTGGTGATTCGTATCTCAAGATTTTCTTAAGCTGATTTTGTCATTGTAATAGACTTCTATATTAGTTCCCTTATAGGCAAGAATTTTGTAGGCCAGAGTTTATTCAGTAATTAAGTAATAATTAAGGTCCTAGGACTTATGTCAGGTACTCTGCCAGGCACTGTACTAGGTGCTGGCATAATTATTGATCTTATGATTATTAATTTTCTTTTATAGCTGTGGTTATATTCTATTTTTAATACATAATGTTAAAGATATGCATCTTCTTGTTTATTGATTTGTATTTTCTGCAGTTTGTCTCTTTTAATGGCCTTTTGAAGAGCCCGTGTTCCAAGTTTAATCATTCAACTTGTTTTTCATTTATAAATTATTAAACTACATTTGTAACTTTATTAATTCTTCCTTGCTTTTCTTATACTCAGAAGAATTATTTCTAGCTTCTAACTTGAATGATAAACTCATTCATTTTCATTCTTTCATGTTTAATATACCTTCATTAAAGCATTCAATTTTCTTTGGAGTATAGGTTTGGCAATATTTTACTAGTTTTAATCCTTCTGTAATTATACTTTTGATTTCATCTTTTATCTGAGTTAAGAGAACCTTTCTGTTCAGCAGAAGCTACTGGTTGTTCCAGCACCTCAGTATCAGTTAATCTCTTCTTATATGATGACATATTTTTTAGCTGAGACCACCACCACCAGCCTTAAGAGTACTACTTCCCAGGTTCTCTTGTAGCTGGGTTTGCCATGTAACTAAATTCCATGAGGAGATATGAGTGAAAGTGATGGAATGATAAAATGGTGCAAACTCTTACTCTGAAAGGAAAAGTGTGTCTTCCTCACCTTAATGCCTGAAATGTAGACGTGAAGGAGACAGGAGCTGGAGCAGCTACTTTGGACCCCAGGGTGGAGATGGCTGGTCGAAGTGTGTGGAGTAAGCAAGTATTAATAGAAGAAGCCTGGGTGATTGACACCAAGGAGTTGCTCTATGTTTATAAAATAATTGTTCGTGAGAAAGAAATACATTTCTATCTCGTTTAAAACCCTTTATTTGGAACCCCTACATCAGCAACTGTAATCATAACTAATACAGTTAGTAATTTTTAGTTTCATTGCAGTTGTCAAATAATATATAATGTAAGAAATCTGCCTGGAATATATTGAGATATCTTAGGTTACCTCATAGATTATCAAGTTTTGTAAATAGTTTCTGTATTGTTAGTTAATTTTAAAAGTTATTTAACTGTGTGTGTACATATAAGTTTCGTAAGTATTTATATGTGGTTCAATCTATCTAATCAATCAACTTACTACTTTCCATACTATGCTCTATAAAGCACTGCTTCTATGGAATATTGATAGGGTCACCTCAAAATAAAAAGTTTAATGGTCCCTGTGTGCTCTGCTTCCTGTTTTTATTGTAGTGGTAAATGACAGACTCTGGACCATACTGTCAAATCCTAGCTTCCTCAATGTACAGGCTGCATGGACCAGACAAGTTATTTAATCTCACTTTTCCTCAGTTTCCATGCATAATACAGAATATAATAGTACTTATCTGATAGGATTGTTAGTGAAACAGTTAGAATGCCTGGCAGAGAGTAAGCACATTTTGAAACAGCTATATATTGAGACTTTGCCTATAAGAGGTTCTGAAAAGTAATGAAGTAATGGAATCTGCTTAATATTACTTACCCTAGCATTTCCAAAACTTATCTGAGTGGTCATAACCAGTTGGGGGAAAATGATGTGTTCACGGGAATATTGGTTTTGGAAATGTTAAACTAGATTATTCAGCTCCGCTGCATATTGGGAATTTTTCACCTAACATGGATATAAGAATGCCATTTAGAAGTGCTTTATATCCCTGGAAATTGATGAATTCTATGTGTATACGCTTGTGTATCTGTACATATTTTCTGAAGACCCATGGACTATATCTGACTCTCATATTTCTACATACGTGTTTTTATACTTAACTGAAATATCAGAGACAAAAAATAGTGTAAATCTACTGTTTTAATATTATTTTCTTCTGTTTCTGGTTGATCTCCAAGTTCGGTCTGTACATTATTAAGCTTTTTGGATTTTTATCCTTTTAATATAATTTAAAATTTCATCACTATCCTTTAATATTTCAAGTTACTCTCTTGCCATTTCATAGGAACATTGTCTGTTAACATAGCTTTCTCCCGCTTTTAAAAAAAATAATGCTTTCTTGTGTACTTTTGTGAGTGCGAATTGTTTTCTAATAGAATTTTTTTTTTTTTTTTTCTGGTTCCTGCAGCAAATCATTTGAGAAACAAAATTCTTCTACTGGGTTATCCAGAAGCTGTTTCCTTTCTATTATTTTGTATTGTTATTTCACTTATTCAAGTTTGGCCTTTATTTTATTTATTTTCCTAATTCTTAAAGAAGACAATAACTAATTACATTTAAAGTGTGTCAGTTAAGATGGGGAGCAAACCATTTTGTCCCAGCACATTTTCCAACAGCGATTCTGAAAAACCTTTTCAGATGTAAATTTGATGGGGAGGATAATACATGTATATTTCCCATACATTTCAGTTTCTATCAGGTTTTGCCTATTCGCTTCCTCCTTTGAGAGGACATCTTTTTATACCCTTGATTGATAATTTGATACTCCATAATAATGTAAATATCTTTGTATAACATGTAATTGACTAGGATGTATAGTGACCAGAGTTTTTCTGGGTTCTACAACTTTCTGCTAGGACATACTCATAGATTTTATACATCTGAGAACCACTGTGCCATCTCCAGGATCCTATTTCCAATTGTTTGCTTCTTTAGAACTGAAGTCTCTACCTGAATATGGAAAGCTGTAGGTGGGAGGTAAATGAAACAATATTTAGTCCAATTCAATTAACGGTAGCTAAGAAATAGAAAATGGCAAGTGACTTTCTTCTGGATGAAATAGTCTCTAGGGGCAGATTTCATGATGTTTCAAGGTATGAGCATTTAACAAGACAGCCCATTTATTTCTCACATCAATAGCTCCAGCTCACCATAGGATAAAACAACTAACTTCCTCTCCAAAAAAAAAAAAAAAAAAAAAGAATTGTTTCTCTTTCTGTATTCAAAACTTTGGCTGACATACTCAACTTTCTTCAAGTCTTCCACACTTGAGAACTTGTAAAGTAGCCCACGAAGCCATGTGGTATAGTGTGAAGAGCAAGATGCTTTGAAGCAGATTATCTGGTTTGAAAACCCAGATCTGAGTATTTGATTTGCCTGAATCTTCATTTCTAGAATGTTGTAATCTATATAATAATTACATCTTCCCTACCAAGGCCAAATAATTTTCATAGTGATCAAATGGGAACCTACACTATTTTGAAATTACGAACTTTAGAAAAAAATTTATCAAACATTTCAGGGTGCAGCTAACACAGTGGTTAAAAGGAAATTAAAGTATCAAATGTTTTTATTAAAAAAGAATGGTCTCAAATTACTGTTATAAATTTCCACCTTAACAATATATAAAAAGAAGTATAATTTGAATTCAAAGAAAGCAAAAGAAAGGAATAATATAGATAAAATCAGAAATCATTGAAATAGGAAACAGAAAACCAATAGAGGAAAATCAGTGAAATCGAAAGCTAATTATTTGAAGAGATCCACAAAATTAATAAACTTCTTGCCAAACTGTTCAAGAAAAAATAGAACAAACACACAAATCACCAATGCCATGAAAATAAAGGAAGAAGAAAAAATATTATGAACCACTGTTGCCAATAATTTTGATAAATCAATGAAATGGGCAAATTCCTTGAAAGACAGAAACCTTCAAAGCTCACTCAGGAAGAAGTAGTTCTATATCTATTAAATAATTGAATTCTATTACTGAATTCTACTGAATATTCAGGGAAGAAATAGTAACAATTCTCACAAACCCTTGCAGGAAACAGATGAGATAGAAAGATATTTAGACTCGGTATAAGGCTGGCATTATCCCGCACCCATACCAGACGAGACATTAAAATAAATAAAATTTCAGACAATATTACTCATGAATATAGATGTAAAAACCTGTAACAAATACTAGTTACTAAGATCTTTGTCAATTTTATCTGTCCAAACTTCTATTTGTGTATGCAGTATTGTTTCAATCACTGCAACATTGTCTACTTCTTGCTTTCCATTCATTCTGTTCTTGTTGTATTTCAGTCTTACAATGATCATCTGGATTATTAAAACTTTCCAACTTGTCTCCCACACCTTCACTCCATTCTTTTCACTGCCCTCTATCAGAGTTTCTTTCCTAAAACTCAAGATCTCTTTTGATAGTTTTATAGGATTATTTAATAGAATTAGTATCCTTCAGTCCAATATTTGAAACTGTATCACTATACTGTTGTATGCTCAGTCAGGGCAACTCCTTCATCTTACTTCATCTTTCTAATATTAGTGCCTTTACTTCATTATATCCTTTACATCAAATCTCAGACTGTTAAAATCTGACTTCTTCCCCAATTTTAATTTCTCCACCTTTAGGTTCCAAAGCTATTTGGTTTGAACAATTATCATATTTCAACTTATATAGTAGCTGAATATAGCATTTTTGTTGCTGTTTACACATATTTGGAACATAGCAGATGATACCAGAGTTTACTGTCTATGGGTGATGCCTGGCTTTGTAATAATATTATACAACTTAAGATTGTTGTACAGTATACTTTATGATTCTCTGTCTTCTTGTCATTTAACATAGTATTGTGCGCACATAAATGTTAGATTATTAATAAATACTTTTTGATGATGAGATCAGACAGATATAGTGGTAGATTAGAATAAAGCTTGACATATCTGCCTCTTCTTCCAGATGCAAGCATCATTTGGGAATATTTGAGCTTGTTTCTGTCTCTATTTAGCAGCACCTTTTAAACTGAAACTACACGTCAGTATGTGAAGATTTTCCAAATGCCTGGTTCTGTAATTTTCTTGCTCAATGAATAATAAAAGTATTTTCATACTTGTGGTTAGTTAGTTCATGGCTACCCTTACTTATATCCTTAGTCATCCTTGATCCTATTTTTCCCTTCCCGACTCCAGGCTTGCATAAGCATGCTTCTTCCACACATTGGAAGAATGTCCTTAATACATATAATACTGAGTTTGAATATTTAAAATATTCTTTTGTCTAATACATACACAACTTGGGACAATGAAGTTTCCACTCAATTACAAGAAATGTTTAGTTTTCCCATTTATTATAAAAGATATATATCACTAATGTAAATATATACCTGCTCACATGCACAGAGGGAACTCATTTCAGCATAATTTCTTATGCTGCCTAGAACATTCTTACCTTCAATTTGAGAGGATATAGCTTAAGAAATACTCTTCTAAATATTTCATTTAATAAGTAGGCACTTTCATTCTTTCTTCTATTGTTAAGGTTTATATTCAAAAACTGCATGTTTAAGAGGTATTATAAAAAAGATAAAACATTTGATATACAACAAATTACCCTTAATACTTCCCAGGAATCAGACATAATTTGTACACTAGAAATAGAAATGTTGAGTCAAAATATCATAAATCACAAATTTAGAATTTAAATTTTAAATTTCATTATCATCTATTTTTATTTCAATACAAAATCACCAAAAATGGCATCAACATTCATACCTTCTGACTGTGTCTAATTCATAAAATAGAAAAAATAGAATCCATAATTTTCACCAAGTTCCAATAAGCAGCATTCCCAATAGACTTAAAATTAATGGACATATTGCACTTAGAATTAATTTAAAAATATTTATTGAGCACCTACTATGTGACAACCATTATGAAGGAGGAGATGAACATTTTCTTAGTAAAAGATATAAGCAAATTTAGTTTTCATTTTAAAAAGAACCCTTTACTGAGAAAATGTAATCAGCAATTTGTCTCTCAACCTCAGAACAATTAAGTTGTCCCTGTTTCCAAATATCCAATTGGAGAGTTTCCAACTCTCTTACATCTCTATTATATTATGAATAATGTTTCTACCCCACTAATTTTGCTGCTAATCAAACACTAAAAAGAGATTCTTTATACTTTCAGATATGCTTCGAAAAAGGTCCCCCCCAACATATGCACCAAGGAATTATAAGTTCATTAGCACACTGTTTTTCAAATCTTAGATTCACAGTTCATTATGCTACCTTAGAGATAAAAATACAATTTTACACTTATATGACACTAAAAATAATTAGAATTAATATCTGATTATTAGTTTTAATTTTGAAATTAATCTACAGACATCTCTAATTTAAATATTTCAAATCAAAAACTACCTTTAATATTTTATCACAAACAATACTTTAAACCTAAATTATACCATTTCGAGTAATGCTTTTCAAAAACATGCAGCATTTCTGGATTTTAAAAGAATTTACATATTTTATAATATAGATTCTAATGTACACAAACTTAAAAATAAATACAGACTTCACATTTTAGAAACATTCACCATGCTTCTTATTTGACTCATTCTTTACTCAGCTGAAGTTTGTGGCTACGTGTTTTCTTTTTTTCGTTTTCTTTTTTTTTTTTCAAACAGAGTCTTACGCTGTCACCTAGGCTGGAGTGCAGTGGCACGATCTAGGCTCATTGCAGTCGTGCCTCTCAGGATCAAGTGATTCTTGTGCCTCAGCCTCCGGTGTAGCTGGGACCACAGGCATGTGCCACCATGCCCGGCTAATTTTTTTTTTTTTGACTTTTTAGTAGAGATATGGTTTCGCCATGTTGGCCAGGCTGGTTTCATACTCCTGAGCTCAAGCAATCTGCTCTCTTCAGCCTTCCAAAGAGCTGGCATTACACGCATGAGCCACTGAGGCCCATCATGGCTACATATTTCAATGGGAAATCAATTGCCTGTAATTCAGTGATATGACATAACAGTACAAATCACAGAAGCACATATAACATCAATTCTGGCCATAGAAAATGCCTGAAGTAGTTATCAAATGCCACTAAAGCCCAGATCTGCACTGAGACCAATTCATGAAATTTAAGCACTAAGCCCTCTAAAACACTTTACCTAATTGGAAAGACTTCCCCCAATTTCAGTAAAGTTTTATAGAACAATATACCCAAGTTACACGTTAGAAGGAATCCAAACCCAGCTCATCCTCCTAGAAATATAAATTGAACAGACCTTATGGATCTGTTTTTCTCGCATTAACTCTGGCCGTAACAGTTTACTAGGCACAGTGTCAGGTCATTGGATAATATATTTGTGTATAAACAAATTAATGTTTACAAAGACTACAGTGGCAGTAAAGCCCAACAAGATATTTTTCTCTTAGTTCTTGTGATACAGTCTATGCAACTGCAAATAACAATGTGAAGTACATTGACATAAGATACTCTAAAAGAAATTTAGGGCTAAAATAAGAATTGGAGAGGATTTTTTCATTTCTTTTTCATCCTGACTCAATTGCTTCTTTAGTATCCAACTGATTTTTTTCTTAAAAATCTTTTCTCCTCACAAGGAAATATACCTAAATACATAAGATAGTGCTCTGCTATTTACTGTCTTGGCAAAATATTAAAAATAATGTTCAGAATAAAAAATTGAAAAGAGAAAAATATATACATACATATACACAAAAATATTGCTAAGGAAAGTCATTATAAAATGTTTCTCAGGATATCAAAGGTCATGCATGTAAAAAAACTATACATCTCTTTATTTAATATATCATGGATAAGCTCAGGGGATCATCAAAGTTATTTGATGAAATAATTTGATTTTTAGTCAAGAAAATTCAATATTATGACATCATATGAAAGTATTTGACTAAACTGCAAAATAAGTGTACTTACTGCCATTTATTTAATTATTTTACATTTGAAAATATAAAATGTGAACTAAAATAGTATCTTTTGAATACTGGAGAAAGCTACTGAAAATACTGGACGTCAGTAAGTCTTTTAAAGAGTTTGTCAAATCTTTCCCTCTTCTACTATGAATTGCTGCCAAATTCATAATTCTAAAACATGACCTAACCATGCAATTTCCTTGTTATCTTTGAGTATTTTCATAAAAATCCTTTTCACCATCCAGTGTGATTATAAACCAAATCCTATCTACCCTTCTAACATGGCGGCTTCCTCCACTAGAACGTTTGTGTTGTTCTTTCGTGCCTGGCTCATTCCGACCCTTTCCTTCCTATCATTTCCTGAAACTGAGTGTGTTGCATCTTTTTTATATTCACAGGTAAGTCCAAATTTCTCCCTTGCTTGAATTATTGTACTAATTGTAAATTGTTCCTTGAAAGATTGCATGTCATGATACCAGTAACACCCAGTAAATTAATATGTTCCCAAAGTTCAATGATAAGTTACTTGTTGGAAGTTGAAGAATTCATTTGCCTAAAAAATGCTAAATATAATTAATATTCAAGCCATATTTTGGATAATCTGAAATGTAGCTGAAACATATTACCGATAAAAACATAATTTCCAAAATTCTTATGAAAAGATGTATACCTGTAATCCCAGCACTTTGGGAGGCTGAGGCAGGCAGATCATCATATCAAGAGATAAAGAACATCCTAGCCAACATGGTGAACCACCCACCGTCTCTACTAAAAAAAAAAAAAAAACTCGCGCATCTGTAGTCCCAGTTACTTGGGAGGCTGAGGCAGGAGAATTGCTTGAACCCGGGAGGCAGAGGTTGCAGTGAGCTGAGATCATGCAGCTGCACTCCAGCTTGGCGACAGAGAGAGACTTCATCAAAAAAAAAAAAAAAAAAGGAAAGTAAAAAAGAAAAGATGTATACCACAAACCACAATTCAGCTCAACAACTGGAAGTCAAATGTGCATCACTCCTTCATTTTCTATTTTTTTTACTTCCTTGGCAAATTATGTAGTGCTGGATATACAGTAGGTGCCTTGGTTTTTTTCACTGCTTCAAAATGAAATTCTCAAACTTACTGGCTTGAAACAACAACTATTTAATTTGTTTACAATTTTGCAGTCTGTGCTAGACTCAGCAACTGATTCTTCTGCTTGTCTTGCTGCTGGTCACTTTTGTGGGTGAATTCAACTGGCAACTCTGCTGTGGGCAGGTCAGGAAGTTGAGAGAGCTAGGCATCTTTCTTTTTCCATGTAGTCACAGTTCCTCTCATTCTCCTTGGTGCTTCTCACATGCCCTTTCCAGAAGCATAGCTATATTTCTGCCTGGAGGCTCAGGGCTCCTGTGAGTGCAAAAGTGAAAACTTCCAGACTTTTTAAAGCTTGGGCCTGGAACTGGCACTCTGACATGTTCTTTTGATTAAGCACGTCATTGGTCCAGCCCAGATTCGACGGGAAAGAATTACACAAGGGGATGAATACCAGGAAACTTGTTCACTGGGGTCCATGAATGGAACAGACTGCCAGAAGGCTTAATCACTGCTTATTGAGTTGGCTGTGAGAAATATAGAACAATGTATTCTATTCTTTAATTGTTGGGGGAAAATGAATTTAGCATTTTGGAAACATGTAAAAATCAACTAAATGGAAATTAAACACTTTGGTATGTACAGAGTGTGACTTTTTTTTTTTTAATTTTATTTATTTATTTATTTATTTATTTTGACAAAGTTCCACTTCACCACAATATCCTACCAATGGGAATTAAATTAAGATTTTCTGTGTTAATTCCTGGTTTATAATGCTGAATAATACTTTAGAATAACATTCCACATACTTGGAATAAGCATGCAAAGCATTTGCTTCTTTCTCCTACTCAAATGTTTGATTTTATGTTAGCTTCAATTTCATAATTTCATGTGCCCTCAGAAAGCAATTCATTAGCATCACAAAGAAAAGTAATTAATCAAAGCATCCCAAATAATGAGCTTGCCAGGTTAATGTTTAAAGATACCACAATTACTTGTCATTTTTTAACCACAATGCAAATATTAGTCTTAACAGCTTATAATGAATAACTTCAGAGTAAAGTGGGAACTTTAACACCTCCTTCAAATTCCACCCTGCCCATATCTTTTTAGAAAAGAAAAAAAAAGGTGTGCTGGTTAGCATCTTTTGATTGCAAAGGCCACTCAGTAAGGTAATCTAAATAATGTTACATAGGATGAAGATGCAAAATATAAGTAAGAAAAACATCAACTTCAAAGACTGTGATATATATAGGTCCTAGAGATGACATAAGTTTCAAAATATTTCAGGAAGGAGATCTTATCAGTCCCAGAAAGTTGTCAGTTAACCACTATTTCCTTTCCATACTTGTTTTTTCACTTACAAATTTTGAACTCTACCCTTTATGTTTTCTGTCTTTCAGTTTCTGTTGACTCCTACATTTGTCTACTAATTTCACCTGGGATGTTCAGTGACATTAGGAATAGAACATTTCTTAATTGTGCAAGACTCTTTCACACACTGCACAATATCGATCCATCCTCAGACACTAAATGCTTGTGGCACACATGCTCACTGTGACTCCTGAGAGTACCCCAGCACGTTGTCATCTCCCCTAGAAGGTGGTGTCTCTCCTACCCACACTCAGGGAAGAATAACATAGAGTAACATGAGTTTTCTATCTCCTCTCTGGCTAACAACTAGCTAGCTATCATTGTAACAGATAAGAGTTCATGAATATTGGTTGTTTTAGATGATTACATGTATTCCATTGACTAAAAATGAAGAGAACATCATCTTCACATAATCCAACAATAGTGCTTCTAGGTACTTACCAAACCGATTTTAAAACTTATGAACATACAGAAACCTGCATGTGAAGCACACAATCATTAGTCATTAGAAAAATACAAATCAAAATCTTAATGAGATATCAAATCACACCCATTACATGGCTATCATAAAAAAGATGGACAATAACAAGTGTTAGTGAGGAGGTGGCAAAATTGAAACTCTCAAACATTGCTGGAGGGAATGTAAAATATTACTGCTGCTTTCAAAAATAGTTTGGAAACTCCTCAAAGAGTTAATCATAAAGTTACCATATGACCCAGCAATTACAGTCATAGATATATATCCATGAGAAATGAAAACATGTGTTTATGCAAAAATGTGTACATAAATGATTATAGCAGCATTATTCTTAATAGCCAAAAGTGGAAACAATTCAAATGTCCAACAACTCATGAAAAGATGAAGTGTGGTATATCCATGTAATGGAATAATATGCAGACATAAAGTGGAATGGCTGACACATATTTACAACATGGATGAACCTTGACAATACTATGTTAAGTTAAAGAAGCCAGACACAAAAGGTAATGTATCATATGATTCCATTTGTAGGAAATGTTCAGATAGGCAAAGCTATAGAGACAGAAAGTAGATTAGTGGGTCAGATGCAAGGGAGAATGGGAGATAATTGTTGGGTTCACGGTTTTGGGGTGCTGAAAATATTCTTGAATTAGATGGTGGTGATGGCTGCACAATATTGTGAATGTACTAAGAAACACTGAAATATACGTTTTAAAAAGATGAATCTTATGGTATGTATATTATACCTAAATTTTTAAAAATTAAATGATAAAGCTGCAAATCAAATCTGTGCATGAGTTTTTAGAAGTCTTATATATAATAGCCCAAAACTGAAAGCAACCAAGACATCTCTCGGTAGGTGAAAGGTTAAACAAACTGTTGTTTATCCAAACAATAGAATACTATTTAGTGATAAGAAGGAAGGAACTATCAAGTTATGCAAAAATATGCTTGAACCTTACATGCATGTTAGTAAGTGAAAGAAGTTAAGAAGTTAGTTTGAAAGGCTACATAACTTATAGTTCAATATATACGACATTTGGAAAGGGCAAAACTATAGATTCAGTGATCAGACCAGTGGTTGCAAAGGGTTCCAGGAGAGGGCAGGTTTAAATAGATAAAATACAGGGGATATTTTGGGCAAGAAATTTTTCTGTATGCTATTATAATTGTGGATACCTGACAATTAAATTGTCAAGACCCATAGAACTTTATAGTACCAACAGTAAAGCTCAACACATGTAAATTAAAACAAAATCATTTAGGAGATCAAGAAATCCCATGATGGAAGGTAACGTGTGACAAAAGAATCTAACTCTTACTACAAGTGGATAAAACAACCTCACTGAAGAAAGTAGGGAAAAAGGTACTGACGGAAGCAACTTCAGAAGTTCGTGGAGTCCACAAAACTAGAGACAAAAGACACTGTACCTAAGCAATGTAGTGTAGTTGACAAAGTTGCTTCCCACAGGGTTATGGGTTAACAATTCTGATACTATCATACATGTACACTGGAACTGAAGAATTAAGTAAATGGATGGTGGGAGTCAGGTTTCTCACTGTTGGAGTGGAAAGTTACAAACACACTAGGGGTGATTAGAATGATCGATGTGGCAATGGGTTAAAGTTGGAGACATTAGTATGAACTCATGTTTAATTTAGCGTATTATTTAATTTCATTTATATATTACAGGTGGATTATGGAAATATTTACAGATAGGTGTACATACAAGGGTTAGTATACACAGGTTTTTTTTGCTCTGTCAGGTGAGAAGACCTAGAAAAATGACAGTCCAGTAGCAATAAGCACACCTAGTGCCCAGATCTTGGTTTCTAATGTACTTTCCCCACTTGAAGGAAACAAGTGACGCTGGGAAAATGGTTGATTCCAAAACTGAGGCTGGGAATATACCAGATAAGCTTGGGGCATATTGTAGTGCCAAAAAGTAAGGAAGTGTTAAAACACACATACACACACAGAGACACAAACACAGACACATAATGATGGGTGAAGGGGGCATATCACAGGGACACTGGAGCCAAATGAAAAAGCTCAATGTCAAATGCTGGAAAAATTTGAGCAACAACTAAAAAAAAGTAGTGTGGATTATAACTCAAAGTATAAAATAAATATCCATCAGTCCATATTAATGTAAATAAATCACTGAATAAGTAAATAAATAGGGGAGAATAAACAGAGCTTTTATGCGGAATTCCAAATAATCTATGTAGGTACTTGGCTATAAGGAGGGGGAGCATAACTCCCCCTCCTCTGTCCCTTCTATCTATCCAAACCCTACCTTTTTTTCAAAGCATAAATCAAACTCTATTTTATATTATTCTCCAATCTGGTCACTCTTCCCTACCACCACTGATCTTTCTTATTTTATTTTTTTCTTTTTTTGAGACAGTCTCGCTCTGTCGCCCAAGTTGGACTGCAATGGCACGATCTTGGCTCACTGCAACCTCCACCTACTGGGTTCAAGTGATTCTCCTGCCTCAGCCTCCAGAGTAGCTGGGATTACAGGCATACACCACCACACCCGGCTAATGTATTTTTAGTGAAGACGCGGTTTTGCCATGTTGCCCAGGCTGGTCTCGAACTCCTGAGTTCAGGCAATCCACCCGTTTCGGCTTCTCTAAGTGCTAGGATTACAGGCGTGAGCCACTGCGCCCTGACGATCTTTCTTATTTATGATAATTATATGTGGTCTTCTCATAAGGGACTTCATTCTAAAAAATACACTATGAAAAGAAAGAGAAGAAAAGAGTAATTTTACAGTGGAGAAACCTGACAAACAATATCTCAGCCAGGTGAACAAATTTAATATCAACAGTGATAAGTCATAATGCTAGCACACACTTGAATTATGATTGTATAAAAATGGAACTTTCCTTCTGAAATCTTCCTCCTAAAAATCTTTAGCCAATCTAATCATTAAGAAACACCAGACAAATCTAATTAAGGGATTCTACAAAATACCTGACCAGTACTACTCAAAGGTCATCAAAAACAAAGACAATCTGAGAAACTGCCCCAGCGAAAAGGAACCTAAAGAGACATGTCCGGTAAATGTAGTGTGGTACGCTGGTGGGATCCTGCAAGGGTAAAAACTAAGGAAACCTGAGTAAAGTAGGAACTTAGTTAATGATAATGGACTAACGTTGGTTCATGAATGTAACGTTTGTGCCATACTAGTGTAAGAAGATATAATAATGGAAACTGGGTATGAGATGAATAGGACCTCTCTGTACTATCTTCGAAACTTTTCTCTATATGTAAAACTATTCTAAAAATAAAAGTCTATTAAAAATAAAGAGATCATCTAGGGATTATACATTGTCACTATTAAACTTTACTCATCCACTGCATTTTCCACTCTTTCAATGCTCATTCCACTCTAACATTTTATGATGGCTGTGGCTCCTGTGGAAGATGAACATCCTCTTTGCCTGGCTTAGTTGTGTGGGAGACACTCGCCAAGATCCTCAAAACAGTGAAACTGAGTGCTAAGTCTTTACAGGGACCCACTGAGTCTTTTCTTTCCACAAATCTACATATTCAGGGGGCCTCTACTCTGTGGAACCTGTACTTCTTTTCTCCTTTCCACTCCTTCCCATTTCCGAATCAGGAAACTCTCTCATTATCCCCCACCCACTGCAACCACCTCCCAAAACATAAGCCCTCCACTATGCTGGTCCTGTTCTCTCTCATAAAGTGGATTAATGTCTCAAGAAGAAGTGCTTATTGGGTTGAAAAACTATCCACAAAAATGAAAAAAATAATCTATTCATCTATCTTTGCTTGATGGGTAGCATGATTAAAAAATAACTCATTAGACACACACTGGCAAGGCTTCCTTCTTGGAAACTGGATATAGAAAGGGAGGGAATTACAGTCACAGCCAGTGAGTCACCTTCCTCCAGTGGCAGACAAAATGGCTCTTCTAAAGCCACAGCTAACCAACAAATGACCATATAAATAATAATCCCCTATCCCATCACCACTACCTCTAAAATGCATTTTAAAAATGTATTTCTGGGAACACCTAAGTCTCCAGGTAAAATACTAAGTTAAGAATATGATTGGGATGCATATTATTAAAGAAGAATTTTGGCTCTGGGATTGCAAATAAACACTAGATAGTCAGGTTTTATTAGATAATATAGTTGCATAGTGCAGAATATGACCACCATACACACAGGAAACCTGAGTAGTTGGTCTGTAGGTTTGGCAATTTCTCCAAGAAGGGACTTATTAGTTTGGTAGGCAGAATTATCTATTTCAGTGTAAACAACAATAACAAATACACACGCACACACAAACACATATTTACATACACACACATATATATGTATCTCTTTCACAGAATGATATTTTGATGAAAGGTATGTATTTTTCAACTTTTTTCCTCATTTTGCCTCTACTCAGTCAGTGGGATTATAGCTTCAGCTGGCAGTTATTAAAACAGAAGACAACTTTTAATAAAGTCAAATTCTAGCCTCTTGATTTCAAAACCTGAAGTTGGGGTACATCGTAAGATTTGGGAGAGTATGCAATCAGCCAATTTCTACACTTCCTATCCTCCCTATCAAGGGAGAAAAACTAGTCACTATTGGGACTCTGAGAAAAGAATCAGCCCTAATGTTTTACATCCCCTTGCCTGCACCCCATATTTGACATATTCAGAGCAGAATATGAGGCCCACACTGGCACAGCAGTAACTGAGAGAGAACATAATGCTTTGAGAGTCTTGTCTTCAGGAAATAGAAGCTTCTTGTACTCATGCAAATGGACCAGCAAATAGAATGGGTGATGCTCATCTCATCAGTCACCACACAGGAACATGCAAAGGACTGGGCCCAGGTGCCTAAATTTAGAAGAAACTCTAGGTGCATGGGAGAAGAAGTATTAGATTGGCTGAGATTTTGTTTTGCCACTTGGCTGATTAAGAATTCAAAATAGATATTAACTTTTATTATAACAGGTAAGTTATTTTTTGAGTGAAACTAAGTCTGAAGTCTAAAGGCTAGTAACTATTACAGATTTATCAATAGCTGAAAAAAGGAAGGATGCCTTTCTTTATACCCTGACCTTTGAGAAAACACTGCTAAATATAAAATGGAGGGACATCTATTTAAGAAAGAAATTGAGGAGGGCTAATTACATAAAATATCCCATGTGTTCCTTTACATTCTGCAGACCCCTTACAATTAGGCACAGTAATGTAACTTGTTCTGGCCACAAGTGACAAATGTCATTTCTTATTTAAGTATTTTACTTTGAGGTGAGAAATTTCTGCATCTTTATGGACTGAGGAGGCCATATATTCCTGAAGGTGTAATCAAAAGAAATTGCAACCTCTGGCAGCTCAATCCCTGTGTATCTGTATAGAGCAGAAGCTTTTTACCAACCCACATGGGATGTGTAACATGAGCAAGACATACATTTTTGTGGCATTAAGCCTCTGAAATTTCTGGAGTAATTTGTTATTGTAGCATAACCTAGCCTATACATACTAACATGTTAGGGAACATCCTACATTTAGAATAATATGAATCTACTAAAAATCACATTTCACATTAAGTAAAAAAGACAACAAGTCAAAATTTCCGTAAATTGATATAAATTAAAATGTTGATAGTACAATTATGAGTATTTTGTATTTTTCCCTTTTAATGTTTTGTGTTTTATGATTTTCTTACCACATATTCAGAAAAAAAAACATGTGAATGAAAGTGATCACATATCTCTTAAAACTTCATTACTAGAAAACCAGGATGTGTACTGTATACAGTCTTCGGTACTGCAATAGGGGTAGGAAAAATTTTTCTTTCAATTTTAAACCAAGGGGTTCAAACCTCACCTCCCTGAAAGCTACTGCACTATGTCCTTATTAGCCCTTCGATTCTTCTTTAGGGCTGCAACACTGTGGCAACTGAAAATAAAAGGAATAACAGGATCCCACAATATTATCAGAACATCAAATCAAAGCTACATGTATTTATTCGTTGAATATTTATTCAGTGCATAATGAGGTGTCATGCAATGTCAAGGACAAACAGGAAGTACATATATCAATTACTGGAATATTACACTCAAAATCTGACCTAGTAACAAAAGACTTAAACAAGCAAGAATTGGTGTACAATAGCATATAAACAGCCTTCCTTTCTTCCACTATATATGATAAAGTACTGAGTTAAATGCACAAACATAATACTTTCTTGCAGCAAATTTGATAAATTGTGGCAGAATCTCAGGCTAGGTCTTTATGTGCCTAACTACGTAGTGTCTTGGGTCAAGGAACTTAAACTCCTAGAGGCCCATTCTCCTGAACTGTAAAATAAGCATAATAATATCTTCTGGATTGACAATTAAGTATTGTATGAGTATGTATAATGTATGCATAATGTACATCATGCACTTAAAGCAGTGTGTGGCATAACATAGTCTCTCAATAAATGGTGGCTAGGTGGCTATTTTTATTACTCAGTCCCATCACATAGTTTTGCTCATGGGAAAAAAAAAAACATGCAAGTTCAAGGTTGGAAATTACACAAAGTCATAAGGCTGAATTAGCTCACAGTGTACTTGAAAAATAGTATCAGATGTACCAAGTACCCCAATAAACATATGAAAGTAATATATGTGGGCAATTGGTTGTGAAAGGTAATTGCTATTTAATTTTCCAACCAGAATGCACACTTAACACCTGGGTGTTTTGTTTTGTTTTGAGACAGGGTCTTTCTCTGTCACCCAGGCTGAAGTGCAGTGGCGATCATAGCTCACTGAAGCCTGGAACTCCTGAGGTTAAACAATTCTTCTGGCTCAGTCTCTCCAGAAGCTAGGAATACAGGCATGCACCACCACACCTGGCTTATTTATTTACTTTTTAAAATTTTTAGTAGAGACAGGTCTCACTATGTTGCCCCAGCTGGTCTTGAATTCCTGGACAATCCTCCCATCTCAGCCTCTCAAAGTGCTGGGATTACAGATGTGAGCTACCGTGCCCAGCTGCACTTAGCACGTTTTGATCTCAACTCATGCCTGGCACTTTCTATGCACTTTCTCATCCATCCATTTTATTGTCTCATGTGGGTAGGACTTACTTCCCCATAAGTCTGTTGTACCCTTCTTGACTTAGGGTGCTAGTCCAGCGAGTTAGGATAGGTGGTGGCCAAAGATGGACAACAGCACTGCAGGTTGTTAGCAGGTGGTGTTTCTAGGGTGCGAAGCCAGAGATTTCAGGGTGAGGAGCAGGATACGGTTTCATATGATGTGGTTAATTAAATGAAGTGAAAGTGGAAAAAGAAAAAATGAAGAGAGAATAAGGACTGAGGAGTTTCAGAAGAGTTATGGGGACATTGATATTTATTCTTCTGGCTACCATAGTGTCCTTCTACCTACCATTCCTTCTAGCACTATTGACCTTATCACTTACTTGCAGTGGTATTAGATCCAATTTCAAGTTGTTGGTACCAACCAAGTTCAGGAATGAGAGAAATCTACCAGTAACAGGAATAACTGGGAGTAGTTTCATGGAGAGGGAGAAGGAATGCATTAGACAATTTAAAGGACTAGATTAGGTATAGAGAAAAAAAAATGGAGACAATCTGGATGAGGGCAACAGGATGAGAAAATGAAGATTGGGAGAAAGGAGAAGGCCTGTGCTTGGGGTAATGAAGATACTGCACTAACTTTGTTCTTATTAGTCTTTCTATTCTCCTCTAGGATTGTCAACACTGTGGCAATTGAAAATAACAGGAATAACTGTTTTATGACAAATGGACCTGAACCCTACAAAATGAATTTGAGAGCACTGGCACAGTTCACATCTGCTACAAACAACCATCTTCAGACAGTGTAGCCAACCAACTGTGCCAGACTTAAACTGATGACCCTGAGGTGAAACGTTCTATTGTCACAACATTTCTGATCCTCAAGGCTCTCCATGTTCCTAAACTCTTTTCTTTAATATTCTACAGTGTGTTTATTTTCATGGCTGTATAAAGTCATACTCAGATTTGCAATGATATTTACTACCATATTTCAGAGTATTTTAACTGATGTTAGTTCCAATCAATTCTGGAGAAACTTTCCAGCCAAGGGAATTGCAAGCTAGCTGGTTGACACTGGAGGTCAAATACTCCAGGGTATGGGTCTCAAATCACTTAATTCTTCACAGCAAATTAGAAACGGGACTCCAGCTGGTGCTAAAGAATAAGACAGACTTGCTGTATAAGGACAAGCTGCTGCTTGGATTTCGAGTCTTTATATTCCTAAAATAAAAAATGTGAGACCCAATTCCCACCCCCCAATCTCATTCTTTCAGAGTAAAAGATTTCTTAACAACAGCAAAAATCTGGCCACCTGATTTCAATACATAAATCTTGCCAAGGTATAAAAATAAAATACGATTTAAACAGCAACCTGTAATCTCCTGTTGACGACCAGCTGTGCCTCCTATTAGTATTAATGGAAGTTACACAGGCATAATAAGAAGGAGGGGAAAATGCCACCTTATGCTTTTTGCACACCTTAACATTTTTATAGCAAGTCTGATTACAAGGGTTTACTTGAGCGGCAATTAAACAATGATTGATTACTCAGTACAATTTGTATTCCAGGCAACATGCAAATGGCAATGAAATTCTCAAAGAAGGAATGGAATACATTCTCCTCACATCACAGTGAGAATCACATCTTTTTAACAGAAATGTTTTCTTATATGGAGATAAGAACTTCAGTACAAGTTTTTAAAATAATACGTCTTTACCCAAAGACAACAAGCCTTGATTTAGATTTAGAAAGGAATGGTAATGATTTCTGCAAATTGTACTTCCCACTTCACCTTTAGACTACAACTCTCTTTCCAGGATGACAAACCATATGGATGGAAAGTATAATATGCACTCACAAATATATAGACTTCGGCTATAGTCACAACTATAAACAATATTTTTCATCATATTTTGACATTGCAGAAATAATATCTACCTTTAAATTGAAAGTGAAGTGAAAGGTTTATTTATTAAGTGTCTATCATGTGCCAGGCACCATTCTAGGTGTAGGCAATACAGCAAAGAACACACAATACTCATGGCAGAGAACAAGAAGTTGACAATAAACAAGTATACAGATATAGATACAGTGTATATCAAATAAATAAAATGATTGGGAGAAACTGATGGGCATTGATGTGTATATGTACCTATGCATATTCAGGGGAAAATGATGGAAAGGGAAGTCAATGACTTTGCACTTGCTTTTTCCTACTTATGTAATATCCTGATCCAACATCATTGAACAGTTGCCTGCTCTATACCATTTTCATATTCATCCCAGTACAAAGAATAGAAAGAGCTTAGAATTAATATGCTGGATAAATAGTAAAGCCACAGTGGCTGATGTGGTATAAGCTGGAGTAAAATGGAGATGACATGAGATCACAGATACACAGAGGTATAGTCATTGTAGACCAATCTAAGTAATGTGTGCTTTACTTTAATTTTAATGAGAATCCCTTGATAGGTTAACAGGGGAATGTTATGATGTAAATATGTTTTTCAACCATCAATCTAGTTGCTGTATGTATGTTATGGGAGATAATAGAAATGTTACCTACCTTGGAATCTGCATTTTTCCAGAAGAACTGGCTAATATATTACCATTTTCACTTATTGAAAATTTAATGTAAAAGAGAAACTGCAGTTAATATCTTAGAGTCAGATACATTTAAAACTAAAAAATCAGAAATCGCTCCTGCTTTAAGGTACTATTATCATAAAAGGCAGGGATATGTGAAAGGAAAGCAAAGAAAAAGTTATGATGTCTATAAAAACAAAATATTAGAAAAGACTATTAAGGATCACATTGTCCATCAGCTTGCTTTTTGCGGCTGGGATAAATGGCTGTTTACGTTCTTGGTTCAGATTTCCAGGATAAAGACTTCGTATCATCCCTGGTGGTCCCTGCTAATATTTTATCTTTGACATAAAGAAGCTATTTTTTATATCCAGTTAAATTATCTCAATTTATTAAACCTATTTCATGACCTGATGTCAAAATAGAAAACAATTGCTCACAAATCTGATAAAAAGTATTTAAATACAACAATTTATTCAAACGTAGCCAGCTTTGTCTTCTCTAAGCTAAAGGATCTGAAACTCTTTAATCATTCCCTATTTTTATCACTTTAGTCAAATTTTTCTTATGCCCAGAATTATCTACTTTAAAGTATGAATTGCTTCTTGTATCAAAGCACATATGAGTTGATCAGAAATTTATGTTCTATGTTTAGCAATTTAGCTTAGTTAAAATGATGGGAGGAAGATGACAAAGTATTTAACACATTATATTTGTGAGCTGTGATACAACTCATCGCCTAGGCATGGATTTACTACACGTATCAACTACAACTATACATATTTATTTAGGATGTGGGTGATAAATGTAATATATTTAGTCATATGTAATATGTATATACATATGTTTGTTTCTTATTGTAACACGGAAAAACCATGAAATAGATATTTTCATTCTTTAATCAGGATTCTCATAGGTCACAGATTAGACTAGAATAGAACAGCAAAATAGAAAAATTCTGTAAGGGAACATATTACTCTACTTCAATGCAGAAATGTAAAATAGAAGGTATTGAGTGAAGGAGTTCTGGGCAAGAATCCAATATCTGCCATCCATTACTCTTGTGAAGATACAGCGTTAACGTTGTGAAGCCTCAATTTTCTTAACTATATGATAATTAATATACAAAGTCTAATAAATTGCTTAGCAAAATAGGAACTCTAAAAGTTAGTTCCATGAATAAAACCAAATAAAATCTATTTGGACATCTATAAAACCAAAAAATGCTCTTTATAAAGCACACTGCATTTAAAATAAATAAATAAAATTCACAATATTGTGGTGGTGTTTCAATAACTCCTACCTACCCCCTCCAAGAAAGAAATTAGGTATCAGAAATGCCAATAAAATACATAAGTGTCAGTTTCTATATTTTAAATTCAGATTATTGTGATAATTAAATCAAAGATTATGTGTAATATCTTGGGCATACAGTAGATGATCAATAAAGTCAGCTATTTTTATTAGCTCTAAGTAAAATTAATGATTAAGCATGCATGGTTCAACAGAGGATGCAACAAGCAATCGATGGTAGTTAAAGCTAGTACAGATGGGAAGGTGGCTCTGTCCATATACTTTAGTCATTCATTATCCAGGAACAACAAGTGTGGGCCAGGAAAATCTTTCCCTAGAACAATAGTGGATGCCAAGATCCTAACCGCTCAATACAATCTCTCAGAAAGAAACATTTGGTGGCCTTTAAATAGAAAGTATCATGCCAAAAGAATGTTTTTGGTTCTACACTTTTTAATCTCCAAATTGAAAATAGTTAAGATGAAAAATGTTTCTCAATGGAAAGATATATTATATTCTTCAGGGGGCCAAAGTCAATCCTGAAATATGTTAATGCTGTTATATCCTAAGGTGGTGCTGGTTTGGAAGACAGGCAAAAAATAAAAAAAATAAAAATAAAAAATAAAATAAAGGCTTTAAGAAACAAACGTGTGTGTGTGACACAGATGGCTGGAATAAATTATGGGACTCAAAAAGCAGTTCAATTTGCTTAGTTTTAAAATCCATTTGGACATTTATCAAAGTTCACATTGTGAAATGTATTTGTGCTACTTGGAAGAGTGATACTAATCAGCACCTCGCAACACCAACCCCCAGAAAAGAAAAATAAATAAAAAAAGGAAAAATCTATAAGCTCTTTTAATTGAAGCCTAAAACAAGATAGTTGAATTAATGAATCCAGTGATGACTCATTTAAAGCAACAATTGGAAAAAGTATGATGAATGATTTAAAATATACATACACCCATGCATGTATATATCTATATATACACAACACATACAATGGCATAAACATGTAATATATTGGTTCTTCTAAATGATTGTCAAAATACTTTCAGAATGGTTATTCTGTCTAAGATACAAAGTACCAAATAATCTTTCCCTTAAATTCTGCAAATAAGATGTGACTACTCTTTAAACTTTAATAAAATTTTTAATAAATGGAGAAGAAACTGCTCAGAATATTTGAAACAACAAAACAAATGAAACTCTTTGAATGTGTTGAAGGAAAGATACAAGGAAATTGGAAATATTTTTAAATTTATTGGAAATACCAAAGTCCTTTGCATGAATGACTGTATTTATCAAATATTGTCAAGTGAGTTGTTAAGACAATAAGAAGAATGAGAAATGTGTTTCAGAGCAAGCTCTTAGCTTAGAGTTTCTCTGATTGACATACATGATAAATTTCAATTTTTGAATATCTAAAGAGGCACTGAGGTGGGTGCTTTTGGGAAAGTATACAAACATGTTGATTTTTATTCCATTTGCTTGTTCAATCAACATATATTTAGAGCACATCTACTTAAATCCAGACACTGTCTAAGCTGAGGGATTCAAAGATTAATAAGATGTAGTCCTTGCCCTTGAACAGTTCTCTCCGGTGGATGAGACAGACACATAAATGTAGAATATTGAATGTTAATATGTAAGTATGAAAAGAGACCATAACCTACAATGTTTCATTAATTTATTCAAAAACATTTATTGAGCATCTACAATATGCTAGGCACTAGTTCAGACACTGATGATACAGCAGTGAACAAAACAGCCTCAGGGAACTTACATTCTGTTAGGAGAAGGCAGGCAATGAGCGCATACATCATTAAAATAAATAGAATATCATTTGTATTCAATTGCTAGGGAGAAAAATAAAATAGTAAAAGGGGGACAGTGTATGTGAGAAATGTGAGCTGCAATTTTAAATATGGTATTCGAGAAGACCTTACAGAGAAGGTGGTCATTATGCAAATTCTTGAAGCTGATGAACGGCTATTTGTTGAAATACCTACTATGGAATATCAATGCAGACAGAGGGAACAGCAAGTGGAAAAACCTCTGTGGATGGAGTTGGAGTAAACAAGAATATCAGGAATGAGGAGGAGAGAAGAAACAAAAAGCTAGATATATACATACATGCCTTGCAGGCCATTGTACATACATTTTCCTACTGAGTGAAATGGGAAGACATGATGGGTTTGGAGCGAGAGAATGACAGGGTTGCTGTTTCATAGATTAAATACATCAAAACATTCAAACAACTATCTTATAATAGGACATTCTCCACATATTCAGATTATTTTGCCTAGTTAGGTAAAGCTTAAGGAGTTTGTCCTACTTGTCCGTTTCTATAACTCTTAAAAATAATTTGCCCCAGACTGATGATAATTTTGCAAAGAATGGACTATAGAATATAGACAAATTTGGTATTCAGTTTTTCATATAAAATACTAGGTATAAAAAATTACAGAGGACCTAATACGTGCCGAGGGTGGGAGTAATGAGGTTTTTACCCTGCATGTACACACATACACATTTATAAAAGGTATGTGTATTGGTCTACCTGGTCATAGTGCAATTGAGCTTGTAAAATAACTTTTACTTTTTTGTATAATTAACTAATATGTGTTTGTTACTTGTCCATGAATATTTAGATCTTATATCATGTTATTTGATTTATTGAGATATATTCTTTTATATATATATATATATAAATACCCATGTTTTTTTTCTGTTGTTAGTATTCTTCTACAATATCATTTCTAATGCCTGCATAAAGTTGAATTATGAATTCACCAGATTAATGTCAGTTATTTATTTTTTACTGAGACGGAGTCTTGCTCTGTTGTCAGGCTGGAGTGCAGTGGCATGATCTCAGCTCACTATGACCTCCGCCTCCTGGGTTCAAGAGATTCTCCTGCCTCAGTCTCCTGAGTAGTTGAGACTACAGGCATGTGGCATCACACTAAAAATTAGACTACAGATAATTTTTGTATTTTTAGTAGAGATGGGGTTTCACCATGTTGGCCAGGATGGTCTTGATCTCTTGACCTCATGATCCACCTGCCTTGGCCTCCCAAAGTGCTGAGATTACAGGTGTGAGCCACCATGCTTGGCCAATGTCAGTTATTAATCATCAGTTATCAATCAATCACCTGTTATAGGGCATATATGTTGTTTTATTTTTGTATGAACAACTTCAGTATGAACATATTTTTGGATACATTTGCAAACAAAAATATTGTTTTTTTAAAAAAATCAGAAATAAAGTTGATGACTCAGAGAATGCACATATTTACCATTTGGCTATTGCTATGGTTTGAATGGTTGTGTCCTCCCAAAATTTACATGTTAAAACCTAATCACCAATGTGAGGATATTATGAGGTGGGCCCTTTGATGGGTGATTAGATCATGAGGGCAGAACCTTCATAAATGGGATTAGTGCCCTTATTAAACCGACCTGGAGGGCTGCATTGTCCCTTCTGCCACCTGAGGACACATCGAGAAGGCATCATCCATGGACTGGAGGGTGGATGCTCACCAGACACCAAATTTGCACATGTTTTAATCTTGGACTTCCCAACCACCAGAATTGGGAGCAGTAAATGGCTGCTGCTTATAAGCCACCCACTTTATGGCATTTTGTTATAGTAGTCAAATGGACTAAGAAAGCTATGTATTGCTCAACTGCCCTACCTGCATACTGTACTAAGTTTCTACTCATTATAGAATCTTATGAACCTGTTAATTTTATTACACCCTCATTTCCTTAAAAAATCTTTACCAGTTTGATGTGTGAAAAACCCTATGTCATTATAATTTTTTGACAATGCTTTGATTACTGGTTGAGTTGACTCAATTTTCACATTTTCATTAACTGCTTCTATTCCCTTTTTTGTGAGTTGGCCATTGATGCCCTTTATTTATTTGTATATCACTAGAAAGCTTTTCCCCTTAGGCTTTCTATACTCTCTGTTATGTTGAAAAATAGTAATGCTAAATAATGATCTGCATTGAAGTTTTAAGATAAAAATATGATAATTATTCCTAATATTTATTTACCTGCCATGTACTAGGTACTATGTTAGGCACAGAGGATAAAAAGATAAGACCCACTAAAAATTATCAAGGATCTTACAGTGTAGGGGTAGTGTAGGGGTAGGGGTAGTGGAAATTATGAAAACAAACTGCAGAACAAGAACAGCACATGATTCATTATTCAGGTGATTAAAAATTGATGATTATAATTTTATATAGGAAAACGGAAAGACACCCATTGACTGAGAGACGGAAATCCTTCTGGAGTGTAAGGTTTTCTTTCTGGCCTCTGATTAAAAACAGAGATCTGCCTTTTAAGTGCCACAACATGCTAAATAGCAATGGTGTTAATATATGGTAGAAATGCACTATTTTGGTTTGTAATGGCACTTATGATTACCACCCAGGCTAGCATGCCCAGGAAATGACTGAGCCCATCTCCAGAAATCACTTGCCTTGGTTGATTTTCACACATTCAACCAAGTGAGTATATGAATATACAATTACACGTACATTGCAATCAGAGTAATACTGCGAAATACACATTTGATCATACTATTCTTCTGCTTTAAAAAACTTCCATGGCTTCCCATTTCTTAGCGAATAAAGTTCAAAGCCCTAAACAAAGACTAAAGAAAACATGGCATGCTTATCTCTGCAGCTTCACCCTGGGTCACTCTTGCACTAGTTGCTTAAACTCCAGCCATCAGGGCCTTCTTTCCGTGTTATCAGGATATCTCTGACCCTGGAGCTTTTAGGCTTTGCTCTCCTTTCCTGGAAGTCTTTTAATAACCTCCTTTTGCCCTTTTAACTCTTACATTGTCCTTTAGGTCTCAGCAGTAAGGCCATTCCCTCAAGGACTCCATTGATTTCCCAGGGCCCTCTACTATAACAGCCTTTTTTCATTGATGTTGCTATTTGCAGTAAATATATTTTTGTGTGATTATTTTGCAAATGTCCATCTCCCCAACTCATCTGCAAAGCGCAGGAGAATAGAGTTCACTTATATTTTGCTCATCACGGTACCTCTAGTGTTTTTCACTGAACCTAGCATGTGTTCGGCACATAATTATCAGTGATAAGAATGAATGAACAAATACAGAAATATCTCAGAACAATGAAATAAATGATGAGATTTTAAAATATAAGTTAATTTTTATGTCAAGGCATGATGATAAATAAGCATGTACATTTTACATGCAGTATAGTCTATTCATTAATCAACATACAACGGTAACAATGAAGCTTAGGTTCACTAGGAAGCAGACTTTGCAATAGAAATGTGTGTGCAGGAAGTATGTTCATTGTGTAGTGCTGTCTGGATGAGGCCCAGTGAGAGCAAGGAAATAAAGCAGGATGGACAAAGGGAGAAGCTGAACTCTACTGAAGTCCCAACATATGTCCCAGCTAATCCCCTGAGGGACCTCTGAAGGTGGGATGGCCCCTACAGGGTGTCTTGAATTGAGGTAAGGGCCCAGCTTTTAAATTCCCACATGAGCTGCAATTGGATATCTGCTACCCTAGGAAAGGGCTTGAACTTTGAGTGAGATGGCTCTCTTAGCCAGGGGCAATTTCCAGAGAGGGACTCAGCCAACAGCTGTCAACCACTAACAATCCCAGGAGCTGAGAGAATGAGTGCCTCAGTTTTGAATGGGTTGGGGGATGGGTGGTGATCTGTGAAGCACATCATAACATCTGCTACAGATAACCAAAAGGGACAATACATACTTTAAGGCAAGGATATGAAGAACTTGCTCAGATGTAAATGAACTAGAAATTAAAAAACAATAAAATTCCAGCAATAAAACAAGAAACCACTTTAAAAGCCAGCTCTTGGATTTACGTCAATTTTTGATGGTGAGAGGAAACCAACAAGGCCAAGGAAAAGACCTCTAAGTAGTGAGGCAAATTATTTCAGGGGACATTCATTCTAAAGGATGGTTTCCCCACCAATTTAAGTTAGGTAAGTCTATAAACCTCCCACTGACACTCCTTTTTACCCAAAATTTTTCATAGGCAATCATGCATTAATAGCATTTTTCTAGAACGTGGGCATTGAAAGATTATATTTTTAAATTTATAATATTTGATTTATATGACACTGTGCAATTTACAAAACACTATTGCATACATGCTGACATCTGACTCTGATAAAAATCCATTCAGCTAAACCACTCATTCAAAATCACTAAGCGGCAATTTTTGTTTTTCACTTAGTGGCTAAAGGTTTGTGGTAATAGACACAATGTCTTTATTGTCCACTGAGATGTCATTGATGCTTATCACAGTGTCTGAAACAATTGCACTCAATAAATAATTGCTAAATAAATTTATGGGAGAGGTTTGAAGTTTCTCCATGTTACCTGTGCTTTTTATGGTATTTACATAATACATCCTGATATATTGCATAGCTATATATACAATATGATACACATGTTGTTGAGCACATTATACTGTTTGTTCCATGAAATATGAACCAACGTATTCCTTATGGTCTTTTTAACAGGAATGCTGGAAATATCTGGGCCTACCTGATCTTTAGTCATTATCCTACTGGTCAATATGGGTAGGAATTAATTTGGCCCTTGAAAATCAGATAGTGGAAAAAATGCATCTCATGATCATTCGGCCTCTGACTTTTTGAGAGGAAATCATTTTCAAAGAAGTGTCCCCCCCAGAAAAATCTTTTAATGCTAGACTGCAAAGGGAAAATAAAGGCATATGGAAATCTGAATTATTATTGTGTTTCTAAATTTGTAATATTGAATAACTTTTTAGATGTGAAATTAAAGATGACTCATAAGCCCTACTTCTGACTTTGGTAGTAATAATATTCATTTATGTACTGTAAACTATTAGGTCGAAAGATAAGCTGTCTCTCCAAAGCCTACAAAAAATTAATGTGGAACACCTGATATTTCACTGTGCTTCCAGATGGAGGGACAGCTTGACAAATGCCATCATAATTTACAACTTTTAAAAAGTGTGGTGCAAACGCATTTGCAGTAAACTTTAAACAGCTTGGATTATTTACAGGTACAACTGTGTTTAATGTGCAATTTCAATGAATTTAAAATATTATTAGATTCAATCACTGATCACAGAGCATAGGTGTGGCACATGAGCAATGTGATTAGATGCCTTAATTAATATGTCAGAACAGGATACATCTGTTTGATGAAGTTGGGGGGATGGTAAATAGCATTTGAATTTTATATTTGATTATTGACTATCACCGATGAAACTCTTTATCTTTGGAAAACCAGTATATTTTGGACTTACCCTCCACGGTTGCTTAGGAGAATTATAATAACAGAAAACGAATATGAAAATACACTGTACAACTCTTAAAGATAAATTGGATTCTTGTACACATAAATGATCAACTGCTAACTGATAAGATTTATGTTAAAGTGTAACCTGAAAGAGCAATAAACAATAAGCAATAATCCCTCCCTGTAGGTTAGGAAATTGGACATTGAACCTGACTGATTAAATTGGAGAAGAAATCATGTGTATTATAATTATACATATTTGTAAATTTATACATGTTTATATGTGCATATCTTTTCTCAATATATACATACGTGTGTATATGTATGTATGTATTTGGGTGTTTATATGTGTGTTTATATATTTAGACTGATAGGGAAATAGATATCGATATCTCTCTCTCTCTCTCTCTCTCTCTCTCTCTCTCTCCAGGAGGATCTAGAGTAAGTGGGTAAGGTGTGGTTGTAGGGAGATGCAGGAACATCTGACTTTGGAACGTTACTCCATGAAAAGGTAAATAGTTATTTTGACCCATTTTAACTACAAGTTCATTGATAGGTGTTGTGACCTATTTCTTAGCAATAAGCAGGACAAAGAGAATATGTGATGCAGTGAAACTAAAGTTTCTAAAATGAGCTGCTCAGTGTATACACGAATGTACTCTGTTCATTCAATCACCAAGTGTTCTTGGTGTCTTATGTGTCAGTCCTGAGCTAGGAACTGAGTATCCAGTAAACAACAAAAGTAGACATAGGCCCCCTCTTTCTGGAGTTTCCTCTCTAAGCAGAAGACATACAATAAACAAGTGACATTCAAATAAATATTTAAACAACATTTGAGACGTCTATGAAGACGAAATAGAATGAAAAAGACAGAGTGGGTGTAATTTTGTTGGTGATGGGGATAGATCAGAAAGACTCCAGAGAGATCTAAATGATAAGTAGAAGGGGAAGAAGAGCTCCAAGTGGAGGGCAATGTGCAAAGGTAGAGAAGTGGATGGAGGATGAAAAGATTACCTTGTGGTTGGGACATAATGAGTCAGGGCAAGAGTGGCAGAGAAGAGAGGTAGAGCAGGTCATTCAGAGGTCACTAGGGAGTTTGTATTATATTCTGACTGCAATGAACCATTGAAGGATTTATACCATGGGTA
>NW_012109630.1:968931-971976 GCF_000951045.1 Mandrillus leucophaeus | reverse complement strand
TGTGTGTGTGTGTGTGTGTGTGTGTGTGTGTTTTCTTTAGAAATAACAAAATTTTCCTTTCGTCAGCCCTTTTGGCGGCTTAAGTAAAAGTTTTGTAAACCACCTGTTTGCAAAATAGCTGCTTTGGCCACATTTTGCCTCTGTAATTGATTGAAGAAACTTTATATTCTGGGAGGAGGTAGTCCTGTTTTCTCCAGGCTCCCTAACTTGGTTTGAAAAATCATTTTAGTAACAAGAGCCAAAGTGTATTATGTAGACATCTCTAGTTAGTTTACTTTTGGTTTCTGTTATGGAGAGTTGACTTTTTGATATTGAGCAATATGATATATTTAGCAGATATTTGTTCATCTGTGTGCAGGATAAGAGATGCTTGTCTTTTTCTGTATTTCATTTAGGGTAGTCTATTCCTTTTTGGTCCTTGTGACTTTGACTTAACTTTTTTCTTTTCTTTTTTTTTAAATAAGTTGAAAAACAAACTTTTGGCAGTATTACGGCAGTATTGATTTCAGATATCAGAGTTGTCTTAGGATGGGTGGCTTTTGGCTGTTTAATTTCAGAATAGTGTGTTATCTGCTTAACTGATTTCTTTCTCTGCAGTTGTCTTTGAAATCAGTTCTTACATTCTACTGAGGAGAAAGATGCCAGTGAAACATTGAATGCCCAGCTTGATTTCATATATTGTTTCAACTAAGAACATTTAAGAATCACATCCTTTCCACTCCCTCCACTGAATTCAACTTTAGTCCACACGGCCAGTTTGCCTAATACTACTTTTAGTCTAGATTCCTGGTGTTCAAACACCTTCAGCTCTTATGTAGTTCATATGTGCAACACTTTAATCAGTAACATCTTTCATCACTCACAGCACCTTACTTTTCCCTCAAGTAATACCCGTGATTCATGAGCTGAAACACCATGAAAGAGCATGAAATTAATCATTAAAATATAATGCAGTGAGGAAAAATACATTAAGCCTAGGGGAGCACATTCAAGCATAAATGCCTCAGTTGATCCTCTTGACTCACCAAAGTTCATTTTTGTGTTGAAGAAGTAGAATGAATTATAAAGGCTCAGTTTTCCATCAAATTTGAATGCTTTTCTTGAACAAATTCATTACAACCATTGTCTAGAGATTGATCTGATTGTGATCATTGTTTTGGCTTCAAATACATGGATAAGCAAGTAATATTTTAAAAATATTGGTATGAAGCGGTTAGTGAATGTGATAAGAACACATTGATAAATGTGAAAAGTACTTGACAATTGTTAAAAGAACAGAAGGTGATAACAACCTACTCTAATAGTAACTGACTTTTCTCTATGAGCTAACTACAGAACCTCATGTTTCAGTGAAACAGCCAAGAAATATCTTTGTTTCTGGGGGAGAAGTTATTGAGGTATATATAAAGGTGCTTTGTGTGCCTATTTCATAATTTCTAGTCTGAATCCAATATTCCATCAGGATTTGAGGGTTAGGAACATGGAAAACAATCAGACCACCAAACTCCATAGCTGGAATATCCGTGGACTGGGAGATAGGCAAGGATAGGATGTGTTACTTGGTGATAGGACTTAGCTCATCTACTCAGAATTGTTGTTGTTGTTGTAATCATAGAAGTTGCATGAAAAATCAAGTTTTTTTCAGATATATTAATGTGGTTCAGAGCCTGGCTTCTGAAACCAACTGCCTCTGATTGAGGTCTAACTTTAAGCTGTGTGTTTGGGCAAGTTACCTACCCTCTCTGAATTGCACATGGAAAATCTGCTAAGGAAAATAATAATAGTAAGGATAATCAACAAATGTCATAAGTTGACAACATCTTGTTGGAAAAAAAGGGCAACATGTTAAAAAATAAAGATAACAGAAAAATATATCTTATTCTCAGGAAAATCACTTCCAATGAAATGATTAGCATTTAAAGTCCATTAATAGTACTTATATGCTTTTAGAAGATATTTTGTTTTGTGAGCATGCTGTTTGGATACAGCCTGAATTTTGTCAACGATGACTTTAATACAGACTCTCCTGGGATTGTTTCAAAGAAGGTTAGAGTTGGACATTGGTCACTTTCCCAGGCCTCAGCAGTAACTTCACAGTACTTCATTCAGATTGAATTGACAACCAGTGTATTGTGAATATCTGCACATTTGAAAGGAAATGAGAATTATTTTGAAAGAGTTCTCTTTTGTTCAAGACCTTGTTCCCCTCTACTGGCAAGGATAATGAGAATAGACTTTGAAAGCATATATCTAAACGAAAATGTATGCAGCTGCAGCAAACTTTTAACTATTTGAATACTAGTAATTTTGATAAATATTTATAGCCAAACCAAGTTGCTATCTGTTACTCTACTGCTCCCACAGTCACAATCACAAGGTCCGTCCCTTGAATTATCAGTTAGTGAATGTTAGAGGGTTATAAACTCAATTCACATTTACCCTGAATGAAAAGGGGATTTTAGTCCATTGTCCACAAAATCAAATGCATTTTGAGTCAAACAGAAATGGTTTCTGAATTGCTGATACTATGACTTCTATTCATTGAAAAGGTAATTGGGAATTTTCTGTATGATTAACTAGGAAAATGAGATTAAAAATAGCGAATTTGGAAACTAGAAGCATAATGGGAAAGACTTGGAGAAAGTGGACTTTACAAATTTTGCAACAAGAAGAGTCATGGGTTATGAATTGGCAGAGATGGCAAAAAAATTTTCAGAACACCCTTTATCGTAATTGCCTTTGCTGCTGGGGAGGAAGAAGAAGAATGGATCCAAAAAAGATAATAAAGATTCCACTTTACAGAAAGCCATGAGTTGTTTATTTATTTAAATGGCTATGTTTTTACTGAATGTCTAAGTAACAGTCATTTCTTTTCTCCTTCCTTTTATTGATTGGGCACTGCAGATCTTATGGAAATGTATTTTTAAATAATTAAGACTTTTAAAGCTTTAACTTTTTAAACCTATTTTGTGAGTTAGAGTTGTTGAAAACATCCTTGTACTTCCTACTTTAAGCTGTTTTGTGGGACATAGTTTTACTTTGAAG
>NW_012109630.1:965522-968491 GCF_000951045.1 Mandrillus leucophaeus | reverse complement strand
TAATAATAGAAACTGGAATACCACTAGCTTGGACCACGGTGGATGCAGTGAAATGGAGAAATTAATGATTCAAAATCTATTTGGGAGGTTGACTCCTCAGAGTTTGGGCATAGATTAAATGAGGCAATGAGGATAAAGGAGTCAAAGATGATTCTAAGGTTTCCATTTAACTTTCTAGTGTCTCTTAATATTTGATTCAAGAAAAATGTATCCATCTCTTAGTAAGTTCCAGGTCTGGAAGGCAATCTGATGGTTCAGAGAAGCCTTCTCAACCACTCAAGGTACCCATGCCCTAGCTATTCTGTCCTATTATTCTTTCATCTTACAAGCAGGCATCACATTTTGCTTACTTGCTTATTCTGAGTATAATCTCCATGAGAGTGATGTGTATTCCTGAAGGTTATATCCGGAGAACCTAGCACAGTGTCTGTGACTGGCATATTGAAAATGCTCAATAAACATATTTGTTGAATAAAGCGATGAATGACCTAATGAAAAAATAATGATAAGGGAAAAATACCTGACTCCAAGGTGTCACTGTCTAGCCAAAAGCATGAAGGAGTGCCGCAAATGTCCTAACAGAAAGTGTTATGGTAGAAGAGATGTGGGATGCATCTAACGGGGGTGGGACGGGAAGAAAAGGAGAGAGGTCTGGAGTACAGAGATCCTCAAAAACGAGGTGAATGTTTTCTGGATTGGGACCAACTCTACAGGAAATCTCTCCCTTTTCCTCAGCAAGCTCTAGAGCAAAAATGAAGAGCAACTTTTCAAAAGAGTTTCACATGTTGGAATAAAAATATATTTTTAAAAATGACCATTAAAATGGGATTTTCCTGCAAAAAGACAACCTTGATTATGTACCACCTGCGGCACTTCCTGTATGTTGCTGTGGGCTGTGGATGTTTTTGCTCGCCTTCCTCCCCTCCCCGTAGGGATTGTGAACTCTCTGAAGACCCATGCTCTGTTATCCTCCACTGCAGTTCAAACCCCGCCCGCCTACTTGGTGGATGGATGGAGGAACATCTACTACTTCATCCCTGAGGAGTTCCTGAAGATGCAGTTGCCCCTCAGACAATGTATCTACATCTCGCGGGGTTTGTGCCGAAGAAAAGAAAAAGTGCAAGCTGTTGCTTGGAGCGCGGACTGCTTTTACCTTTAATCCCGGGGATCCCTCGTATCTGGCCCCGCCTGCCTACCTCAGTTTTTAGCAGTTTAGAGAGTAAAGGCCAGTCCCCGGAGCGGGTGCTGTACTCCCTCCCTCCCTTCCGCTTGCAGAAGGAAAACAAGCTACCAGGCTGGGGCGCGGAGCGGGCTGAACTGGGAAGGCCGGACTGCGGCTGCTGTGCCTGGCGCGGGAGCCGCAGGACCGAGCGCGCAGCCCCGCCCCGGGGGCGTTGCCGCCCCGCGCCCGCTCCGCGCCCGCTCCGCCCCCGCGCCGCCGGCCCTAGTCTGCCTATTTTCCACTCGCGCTCCGGCTGCTGTCACTTGGCTCTCTGGCTGGAGCTTGAGGACGCAAGGAGGGTCTGTCACTGGCAGACTCGAGACTGTAGGCACTGCCATGGCCCCTGTGCTCAGTAAGGACTCGGCGGACATCGAGGTACGGACTTCGCCTGGTTCGTCGGTGGTGGCGGGATGGTGGGGGGTGCCCTGCTGGTCGGTGCCGGGGAGGTCCCCGCGGCCACCGTGCCCTGGAGAGTGAGAGACGCGGGAAAGTTTCCCCCGTGGGAGATCTGCGGGGGAGGCGGAAGAGCGCGGAGCCAGAGACCCGCGTGGGCAGGCGGGGAGCGAAGGGGAGGACTTTCCGCAACTGGAGGGGGTGCCCTTTGCGTCGGGACCTGTTTGCTTCGGAAGAGATTTCAGGAATCATGTCTTGTCCTGCCCCGAATGTCAGTGACTGAAGAAGCACCGGAATTCCAGAGAGGTGGACTCTAGGGGGTGGGAGCTCCCGTTTCCCACACGTTCTACCCCTTCACCTCCTGTATGTCGTTTCTGGACACCTCTCCACTGCCCCCATCTCCAGTAGCTGAATCCTGCTATTTGCAAAGGTGAAGTATAGAAATAAAACATCTGTGTGTCAGCTGTAGCAGTCGCCTCTAGCCATAGTATTATTTATGAAATAATTTAACATGGAGAGAGTGGAACAAAGTATTCAGAACATGAAAAATGCAGTGCCCTCAGAAAAACAAATTTTATTTTTCTCTCCTCTCAACGGTTTTTGATTCCCTCTTGCACTCCGTTTCTGTTAAAAAGAAAAAAAATCATCTTTTTTTTTTTTTCTGTAAATAAGGTCCTACCTGAAACGACATGGCATTGCCTTTCTCTCTAGTACCTTAATACATGAGATGAAAAGGATTTAATTATAAACAGTGATTTTACACATACCAAACCAAAGTCAGCACTTTTGAGCTAAGACAAACTGCTTTTTAGTTTTCCGTTTTGTTTGGGGCTTTTCTTTATTTGAGTCTTCTACTCTGGTAGAAAATTATGTGTGTGTGTGTGTGTGTGTGTGTGTGTGTTTTCTTTAGAAATAACAAAATTTTCCTTTCGTCAGCCCTTTTGGCGGCTTAAGTAAAAGTTTTGTAAACCACCTGTTTGCAAAATAGCTGCTTTGGCCACATTTTGCCTCTGTAATTGATTGAAGAAACTTTATATTCTGGGAGGAGGTAGTCCTGTTTTCTCCAGGCTCCCTAACTTGGTTTGAAAAATCATTTTAGTAACAAGAGCCAAAGTGTATTATGTAGACATCTCTAGTTAGTTTACTTTTGGTTTCTGTTATGGAGAGTTGACTTTTTGATATTGAGCAATATGATATATTTAGCAGATATTTGTTCATCTGTGTGCAGGATAAGAGATGCTTGTCTTTTTGTGTATTTCATTTAGGGTAGTCTATTCCTTTTTGGTCCTTGTGACTTTGACTTAACTTTTTTCTTTTCTTTTTTTTTAAATAAGTTGAAATACAAACTTTTGGC
>NW_012109630.1:943189-964452 GCF_000951045.1 Mandrillus leucophaeus | reverse complement strand
TGTTGTTGTTGTTGTAATCATAGAAGTTGCATGAAAAATCAAGTTTTTTTCAGATATATTAATGTGGTTCAGAGCCTGGCTTCTGAAACCAACTGCCTCTGATTGAGGTCTAACTTTAAGCTGTGTGTTTGGGCAAGTTACCTACCCTCTCTGAATTGCACATGGAAAATCTGCTAAGGAAAATAATAATAGTAAGGATAATCAACAAATGTCATAAGTTGACAACATCTTGTTGGAAAAAAAGGGCAACATGTTAAAAAATAAAGATAACAGAAAAATATATCTTATTCTCAGGAAAATCACTTCCAATGAAATGATTAGCATTTAAAGTCCATTAATAGTACTTATATGCTTTTAGAAGATATTTTGTTTTGTGAGCATGCTGTTTGGATACAGTCTGAATTTTGTCAACGATGACTTTAATACAGACTCTCCTGGGATTGTTTCAAAGAAGGTTAGAGTTGGACATTGGTCACTTTCCCAGGCCTCAGCAGTAACTTCACAGTACTTCATTCAGATTGAATTGACAACCAGTGTATTGTGAATATCTGCACATTTGAAAGGAAATGAGAATTATTTTGAAAGAGTTCTCTTTTGTTCAAGACCTTGTTCCCCTCTACTGGCAAGGATAATGAGAATAGACTTTGAAAGCATATATCTAAACGAAAATGTATGCAGCTGCAGCAAACTTTTAACTATTTGAATACTAGTAATTTTGATAAATATTTATAGCCAAACCAAGTTGCTATCTGTTACTCTACTGCTCCCACAGTCACAATCACAAGGTCCGTCCCTTGAATTATCAGTTAGTGAATGTTAGAGGGTTATAAACTCAATTCACATTTACCCTGAATGAAAAGGGGATTTTAGTCCATTGTCCACAAAATCAAATGCATTTTGAGTCAAACAGAAATGGTTTCTGAATTGCTGATACTATGACTTCTATTCATTGAAAAGGTAATTGGGAATTTTCTGTATGATTAACTAGGAAAATGAGATTAAAAATAGCGAATTTGGAAACTAGAAGCATAATGGGAAAGACTTGGAGAAAGTGGACTTTACAAATTTTGCAACAAGAAGAGTCATGGGTTATGAATTGGCAGAGATGGCAAAAAAATTTTCAGAACACCCTTTATCGTAATTGCCTTTGCTGCTGGGGAGGAAGAAGAAGAATGGATCCAAAAAAGATAATAAAGATTCCACTTTACAGAAAGCCATGAGTTGTTTATTTATTTAAATGGCTATGTTTTTACTGAATGTCTAAGTAACAGTCATTTCTTTTCTCCTTCCTTTTATTGATTGGGCACTGCAGATCTTATGGAAATGTATTTTTAAATAATTAAGACTTTTAAAGCTTTAACTTTTTAAACCTATTTTGTGAGTTAGAGTTGTTGAAAACATCCTTGTACTTCCTACTTTAAGCTGTTTTGTGGGACATAGTTTTACTTTGAAGTGTTTCTCCTTTCTAAGGAGTTTAGCTGGATGGTAGAAATGTTTCTGATTATCTGATTTGAGGAGTCACTGATTCTAATGGTAGCTTCCTGTAGTTTTAAGGTACTGCGTATTTCTATAGTTGAGCATGTTGATATGTATTTCAGTGCAGTTCTTTAAAATAGAGATGGGGGGGTCTCAGTATATTGCCCAGGCTGGCCTTGTACTCTTGGGCTCAAGCGAACCTTTCAGCTTGGCCCACCAAAGTTCTGGGCAGTTTAACGAAAAATTCTATCCCTTGAACATGAATTCAGATGAACAGTTTTGGTAGTTCAATTAAAATCTGTGAGATTAATGACTAATGATGGATCTTGATGGAGGGTGATTTTTAGATTGGATCTGCTTAGTCTTAATGATAGCAAATGATGTTGACTGATTGCTTAATTGTAAAGTGCTGGAATTCAGTAGCCTCCTTTGTTACATTCTAGAAGAAAAATTCACTTTAAAAAAGATGAATATTAACAGTAAGGAATTGATAAGGACACTAAGAAGATCTAGAGTCAAAATACTGATTCAGTTATGGAAGATCTTTAAGCTATCATACTTTTCTTTAACTATTTGAATACAGTATCTTACTGAACTCTCTATAAACTGGCAACAACACAAGGGCTGAAAGCTGGAACTCCTAGTAAAATAAAGATGTCTGATCACTGTGGGAGAATTCTAATAATTAGCATATATATAAGTGATGGTTTGGAACACTAAAACTAAAAGACAGTGAGACTGAAAAAAGATTGTCATAGAAAATCATGACAAAGAAAATCTGATGAGAGATTTGATATAATCCAGGCTTCAATACAGCTAAAGAGAAGATCAAAAAGCAGGGTTGGCTAATTTATTTTTCTGCCTCTCTGCTGTATGGATGCATGACAAATATGTTGCAGAGCCCTTCAGTCCTTAAAATTGTAAAGAAAATTTTATTTTGTTTATATTCTACCTTAATTAAAAATATTTAATAAAGCATTGTAAGATTATACCTTTATCTATAATTGAGACTTTGATTTTAAAATGTGACATGTTTACCTTCTGGACTTCATTTGCTCATAATCCTCCATATCAAGACAGAAGGTGTTTTTGGCCTCAAATATCAATCGTGTGGGTGTTCACTGATATCCTGGAGCCAATTATACTACTGAGATAACTCTTAATAGGATTATGTCTTTCCTGTGGTTTATAATTATTACTGCTTCCATTGCTTTTAATTAAAATGTTACACTAGCAGATATGAAACATCTGCATTTAAACTCAACATATAACTTTTAGCCAGTTCACCATGAATACATATGTATTTATATGTATTGATGTCAGGAATTGAGTACTTTTGTATGAAGTTATTTATTTTGTATTTCCCCAAATCAAGCTTCATTTCATGGTTAGTACAAAAAGAAAACATTGTATTTAAACAGACCTGGGTTAAAATCCTGTCACTCTTTTATTTTATTTGTATGACTGTGGTCAACTTCTTTCTTGGACTGTCATTTTTTCTTCTGTGAGTTGAATTTAATCCTATGTATTTCATGCAGTAGCTGTAACGGTTAATTGGAGTCACATACACAAAATGCTTCAGACAGCATTTGTCACGCAAATATATGCTTTTTAAATTGGTTACACTTATTTTAAATGTTATTACTGCATCTATCATGTATACTATATGAACATCAATTGGCAAGAATTTATTTTTACTCCAGTAATCAACTAGTGGTATTGAAGTCTGTTAGAATCTATGAGAAAGGGAAGAGTTAATGAAGTTAAAAGAATTATGAAAGAGGTGTATTGTAGATTCATAAATGTTGCATATATCTATTATGAAAAAGTTACTGAATTAACATTTGTCAATATTATGAGGGAGATTGGGGAGTTTCTGAAATTCAGATCAATTTGAAGAGACCCATTTCATTTCATTTCTGTTTAAAAATATATTTTTAGTACCGGTTGTACTGCCAGCCCACTGGTGTAATTTTCAGGTGATACAAAGGAACTATATGGCCTAGGTTTTGTTTATACAAGACTATTCACATCTATTACATAGGTTAGTGAGATTCAAATCCAGGCTGGCCCCTATCCTTACTTTTTTTACTGTAACATAAATATGGATTGATTCTTCTGCGTTTTTCTGAGTGTTTTTGAGACTAGGTCAGGGCTAGTGCATAGGTGAATTTTTTTTTTTTTTTGGCATTCTCATAGAAATGTAGAAGGCAGTTGACATTAATTTTTTCTGAAAAGAAATTCCTACATAATTAAAACAAACCCCTGTATTTCCGTGTGCTAACTGGAGTAAACTTATCTTCTCTCTAAGCAAACATACTAGCTTCAAAGACAATTTTTTTCTAAACTTTTAAGCATCCCTAAACATACTGCATTTGCTTATGAATAACTCTTTTAGCTCCTAGGAAAGGAAAGAGTTGGTTGGAGATAACCTATTTTGCACCAGGAAAAGGTAAAGTGTGATCTTACCGAGAGATGGCTCATATATTAAACTTTTTATACTAGTTATAATAATTTCATTTCTTTGAGAATTTTACCTTGGCTACATAACAACATTTTTGCCAGACTTTACCTCCATCATAATAATTAAAGAGATAATCTGTATCCCTACCTCCCAGGTGCTTGGAAATTGATATTATAAGCACTTATGAATGTCCCCTTGAGGCACTCTTGACTGGGCCACTTTGAAGAAAAATCTCTTCATCAATAATTAATCCCTGAGGGCCACTTCTCAGGGGACCCACACAAAATTACATGTCAACTCCTGGCCTGATTTATATAGGAGGTGATCATGGATGAAGCCCTGACTGCACTTCCTCCTCCCCCCATGTTTTATCCCTCACCTCTCTCTGCTGGTTCTCCTCCGCCTCCACTCCTCAAAACCCCCAGCACTTTTACTGCTCTCCAAAAACTTTATCCTCCAACTTACAACTCAGTGTACCTACCCAAGATTGACTCACCAGGTAGATCTTAATTTTTATGAAATTCTTTAAGACTGACATGAAAAATTGTAGTATGATAAAATTTATAAAAATGTTACCATGCCTAATGAAAAGGTCATGTGAAAATTGCCAGCAAAATAGTAGAATATATATTTACTATTTGTCAATTAAAATGAATACATTTCCGAAGATACAGGATAAGCCTGGGGATAATTTTTCTTCATACCATAGATGTCTTGCTCTCTGACCTTGTGGGAATCATTCAGCCACTGTGAAGTTTGCTGATTCTTCAGTGAATTTCGTATTGATGAGTCTTTTAAGGATGGTTTGAAATAAAACATGGCAATGGTGAAATTGTTTGGAAATGTGACCTGGTGTGTGATCATATTAAGGAAATGCAGAGATCTTAGCTCCTCAATTTACAAACTTGGTAGGTCTGAGTGTACTATTTATACCAGCTATGTGAATTTGATATACTTATTCAGCTGATTTTAAACTTTTTAGATGTCTGCTTGCTGCCTTTTCTTTTTGAATCTAATGAACAAGCTAAATCTAAATTTCACCTGAGAATACAAAAAAAGTTCAATCCTACTTTATATGGCTGGAGTTCTGTGTAAGGGTGATCTGGAATTAATAAATTTACATTTTGTATGTTTTGGATTATGCTGTCTTTAACTAGAAATTAGTACCAGAGATTCAAAAAAAGGAGATGGGACTCTATGCCAATTTCTTCAGTGTGTTTGTTGATTGATGATTGTAGATGAAAACCGTGGCATAAGCAATGGGGTCCCCAGAATTCAAGCTATACTAATCTGACTCCTTGTGCCACAGTGGACCTGAGAGCTTTGCAGGGCCTTCTTTCAGATGTCTCTCTATGCCAAACATTGAAGAGTGCTGGGGTAAAAATTTAAACTTCTTCACAGTTCAAAGAAGAAAGGCATTCAGTTCCCCTCACAGATCCCTAGGGCTAACGCGTGTTACCATTCACCACAAAATGTTCATTCCCGTTAACTTTTAGTGTAACCTTAGTGTAATAAAGGTGTTAACTTTTATTATGCTTTATTTCCCCGATTTGATTTTTAAATTATTTTTCATGATTATTACAGAAGATTTAAAAAATGCAGAAAACTAAAATCAAAAGTTGACCCCAAAAGTACACAGTCTTCCCACTCAAGTCATCCGTGTAATATTGTTGTAGTACATTTCTTTCCTGTGCACCAGGTAATTTTTCCCTAAATACTTTTAGTCATACATAATTTGATATTTGTTTTCTTGTCCTATCAAAAGCATTTCTTCGCATTCTTATTAACTTCAGTTTTAAGTCGCAGCATAACATTCCTTGTGGGTGGAGATATCAAAATGTATTATTCAAGTCTCCCTCTTACTATCAGGCATTTACCTTGTTTTTTAGTAGTCAGTTATTAAGAACAATGTTTCAGCACAATTTTTTTTATTTGCTTAAAGCATTGTGCTGGAAATACACTTGAGAGTGTTGGCTCAATGATATATAGTGCATTTCGGTTCTGCCCTTCTCACCTGTGTGCTTCAACTGAATTAAGTGTCTTTGAAAATATGTTTTAAAAAAGGAAAAGGGGGCCACTTTGGGGTGCAAAGACAGAAAGGGCAAAATAGAAATGGAACCAATTTACTCATTTGCCTCATCTTCCTAACACTGATTCTAGGTAATAGAACAGGCAGGCATCTGGATATAGTTCCCTTTGATAGGGATGTGATTTCCTTTTAACTCAGGGCTGATAAAAGCGTTTCTTTCTAGAGAATGGCTTGACAGCCTGCATGGTTCCTTATTTTTTCCGCCCTGGAGAAAAGGAAGAGTAAGGTTGAGCCTCTGGTTGTTATCTTGGATGAAACATTCATAAATCTCAGATTGTGGTCATGAATGGATAAATCTCAGGTTGTTATCTAGAATGAGTAAATGTAATACTAACTGCAGCTGTCTCATCATGTGATGGAAACTTTTATATTATCCCAGCCTTCCCACCCTCACCCCAAGAACAGACCACTCTGGCAGACCAGATTCTCAAAGAATTATTTTATCCTAGCCTGCCTTTATTTTAGAAGTATGGGTTGTCATGTGTGTGCATGTGCATATGCACAAGCATGTGTGTGTACATTTTCCTTTTTTTCCTTCCTGGTACTCAGAGAAGAAAGGGTCCATGAGTGTAACTACTTTTGACTCAACACATTTTTCTCCCACATACAAATTAAATGAAGCAAAACATACTTCTTCCGAAGCTCTGCTGTGTTATCCAAAATGACTCTTGATTTTTGCTACATTTTAAAGCTAAAGTTTACTTGCAGCCCAAACTCCAGACATTGGTATGCTCAAGGCTCCGTCTTTCCCGAAAGAGATAAAAACATTTGCAGAGAAAAATTGGTATGTGGCTCATGAAAAGGACTGCCCATCACCCCTTCTATTCCAAGACTGGACAGTAAGAAACAAAACTAAAACATCCTTTATACTTAAGATCACAATATTACAGGATCCTAGAAGGGAATCATCAATGGTAGGTATGACTGCTTTAAGGATTTGAAATATTTTCAAGTTGATGTCTACATGGTACTACTAATTCATAGAACTGCTAGTAGCTGTATGAGTATGTATAAAATGATACCCTTTCAAGTGTTAATAAGAATTATTATTTTTTAAATAATTAGGTGAAAATTTTGTCTGATTGGTTTAATTTGCATTTGTTTGAATATTGGTAAATTTTAAACATTTTTTCCACATTTTAAAATATTTTGGATTTTCTTTTAAACAAATTATTTTTTAACAATATTTTAATGTAAGAGTCAAATAAGAAAAAAAGTAAATAAGAATACAAATAAGAAAAGTAGAAGTATAACAAATTTTAAGAAAACTAGATGCTAATGTGTCATAAAATCACAACAAAATAAATGTTATGTTGGAAACATAAAATCTACCCAAACTAACCTCAGATAAATTCAGAAACAGCAGTACACTGATAACCTCAGTCCCTTATAATATTTATTGATAATGAGTAATAGATAATTAATATTTATTCTGATTATAGTGAAAGGACAGCATAGATTTGTGGTTAAGAGTGTAGGCTCTGGAATTAGAGTGCTAACGTTCACATCCTAGCTCTGCCAGTTACTAGTTTTGACCTTGGCAAACAACTTAAACATTTTATGTTTCAGTTTCCTCATTGTAAAAGTGGGGATAGAAATCATACCTACATTACAGGATTGTTGTGTGGTTGAAGAAAATACTACAGATTCGTCCTTTTTAATAGTTCTAGCATGTGACAAGTATGCAATTAATATTAAGTATTAAATTATTAATAATGACTACCACCTATTATTTTGACTTCAGTGACTTTTTTATCTCTTTGACAATATGTTATTTTAGTCTTCTTTAAAACACAGAAACCTTACTCTTTTTTTTTAAAATCTAAAATATTAATTTTTTCCTAATGTGCTAGGCACTGGTCTAGATGTTGGAAACACATTTTCAAACAAGACAGAAAAGAATTCTGCAGTCAATAAAATTGCATACTAATGGAGGAACAATAGTAAGAAAAAATTCTTTAATTTACAGTAATTTCAGATAATTCATGAGCTTTTGTAAAAATAAACAAAGAAAATGTGATGCAGAATGGCTAGTAGGGTCTTTTTTTACATGGTAGAGAAGGCCTCCCTGTAGAGGTGACATTTGAACTGAAATCTAGAAGATCAATAGAAGTGTGCTAGGGGCTTTTGATGAAAAATGAAAGTAAATCAAAGAGGTGGGATTGAACTTAGTCTGGTAAACAAAAAGAAGTAACAGGTGTGGGGGACACAAATGTAGTATGTAATGGCATTCAGTTTGAAATCACTATTGGATAGCACAGTCAAGATATCACATAGGCAGCTGGGAGTAAGCTTTTAGAGGTCTGTAAAGAAGCCATAGCTGGGGATAGAAATTGAGGAATTATTGACATAAAGATGTATTTAAAGTCTTTAATACTTAAAGACAGCGTAGCTCGACAAGGGACTGAGGACTTTGGGCATTGAGAAGAGGAGAAGATAGTCAAGAAACCAAGGAAGGAGGAAGGATGTGTATGTAGTCCACTTTCTTATCTGCTGTTGGGAAGATAAGTTGAGGGCATAAAGATTTCTTTTAACTTGTTAACATTGAAAAAGTGTGAGCTTGACAATAGCCACTGGGGAAAGAAGCCTAATAATAATGGTTTGAGGAGAAAATTGAATATGAGGAAGTAAGACAATGGCATTGGGAAATGCTAGAGAAAAGTTTTCCTGTAAAGGGGAACAGAAAATAGGGAAGTAGCTGGAGAGGGATAACAGAGCACGTATATATGTTAAGGGGAGAGTTGCCGTAGGGAAACTAGAGTTGAAGGACATAGAGGGGATACTTACTTGTATAAAGGGATTCTTTTGGTGAGAGGGAACAGGATTGATAATATAAGTTTTAGAATAGGTGGTGAGACAGAGAGGTGACACATTGGGTGGTGGAACAATAAGTAAGTTCCCTCTTCTGGTGGATGGTTTTAATTTTCTCAGTAAGAGTATGAGGCAGAATTTCCAACTGAGGGTGAGAGGAAAACAGGCTGTAAAATTTTGAAGAACAGGTGAAAGTATGAATAGATTTTCTGGAAAGTAGGATAATGAAAATAATGAGGAAGTATAGAAGTATAGTAGGATTGTTAGGCAGTATTTGTTTTCTACTTGATACTTGCAGTCAAGAATTGAACATGAGAGCAGTGAACATAATTGTGGATTGTTCTCCATCCAGTTTTCACTGCTTGGGTTCAGGCAAAGAAGATGTAAAGAGATAGGTTTAAGTGGATTAGTTTTGCTTGAGCAACAAAGTTGGAGTGAGAGAAGAATAGGGAATTAAGGATGTTGTGAAGAAGTCATAACATTGTATCCTGGAAGCTGATCTGAGGGAAGTCAGCATAGGAGAATGAGAGGACTACTGAAAACACCAGTGACATGCTCCATGGATTGATGGTTTCAGTAAGGTCAGATAATTCTTGGAAAATGGAATGTTGTTGGAGATAAAGATTGGAGTGGTATGTTTGAAAGAAAGCTTTTAGAGGTAGTGCGATAATCATGGTAAAGTCAAGACTGTAACCAAGGGTGATGGTGGCTGCAATGGGGTGGAAAAACAAGAATTATTCGTGGTGAGATGGTGAGTAAAAAGAGGCAGGTGCTAAATGAGCCAAGAGTCTGTTGAAGTCACTAAGACCGGTGTACAAAATAGAATGGAGTTGAAGACATAGAGAATTAGATGTTAAATTCTCACTGAATTTGGGTAGAGGGTGTGGCAGCAACCACCTTGGGTTGGTAGATGACAGAAGCACTGAGTTATAGGAAGTAGAACACAGAGGAAATATGATGGGAAGATACATAAGAAAGGACAGCCAGGCCAGGTATGGTGACTCACCGCCTGGAATCCCAGCACTTTGGGAGGCCAAGTGGGGTGGATTGTTTGAGCTCAGGAGTTCAAGACCAGCCCGGGCAATAGGGCAAAACCCCATCTCTACAACACACACACACAAATTAGCTTGGTGTGGTGGTGCATGCCTGTAATTCTACCTACTTGGGAGGCTGGGGTGGGAGGGTTGCTTGAGCCTGGGAGATGGAAACTGCAGTGAGCCATGATTGCACCACGGCACTCCAGCTTGGGCAACAGAGTGAAGCTTTGTCTTCATAAAGAAAGAGGGGAAAAATATGCAACGATAGCCATATGACTATGGAGACAGTGATTGGAGTGATGGATCAGCCAGCCAGAGGATAACAAGGATTGCCAGGACCTAGAAGAGGCAACAAAAGAATTCTCCCCTACAGATTTCAGAGGAAATATGGCAAGGTTGACACCTTTACTTTAGACTTCTAGACTTGAGAATGGGTGAGGCAATAAATTTCTATTTTAAGCCACTAAGTTTGTGTAATTTTTTTTAATGGCAGCCTAAGAAAATGAATGCAAATTTTGATGTGAACTGCAAAGGAGCTGGGGTATTTGTGGAAGGAAGAAAGGAAAGAAAGAACGAAAGAGGAAGGACAAAGAATGTAAGGAAGGGAGGGAGGAAGAAGCAGGGGAGGACCTCAGATACTTTGATAGTAGGAACAAATGAGACTGGGGATAACTAACATTTGTAAGAGACAGTATTTATTAAATTCAAATTCGTAGTTTAAGGAAGTAATTGAGGTTGACTATTCCTAAATATGAAGACTCCTAAATATGCTATTAAAATCCTAGTTCCCTAGTTCTGGCACTTTTGAGCTTTGTGAACTTAAGCTTATTTCCCCAACTATAAATTGGAAATCATGATCCTTGTTCTGTTTATCTTACAGTGTTGTTGTTTAGTAGAAATACATTAAGAACAAATGCAAATGTAAGCTGTTATTATCATGAAGTTGCTTAATTTACAGATATGCACAGTCCTTATATGAAGGGAAAAGATGTTTGTTATTAAACATGGAGAAGAACCAAGTAGATAATTTTTAAAAACCCACACTAAAAATTAAACACAGCAGTTCCCCTTCATCCAATTTTTTGCTTTTTGTAATTTTAGGTCTGAAAGCATTAAACGTAAAATTCCAGAAATAAATAATTCATAAGTTTTAAATTGCATGATTTTAGGTATTGTGATGAAATCTTGCATTGTCCTGCTCCTTTCCGCCCAGCCCATGACTCATTACTTTGTCCAGCCAGGGTCTCCACACTGTGCAAGCTCCCTGCCTGCTAGTCACTTAGTCACCATCCTAGTTCTCAGATGACTGTGGCAATATTGGAGTCCTTTGTGTTCAAGAAACTCGTATTTTACTTAATAATGGCTCTAGAGTGCAAGAGTAGTGATGGAGGCAATTCATATATGCCAAAGAGAAGCAGTAAAGTGCTTCCTTAAGTGAAAAGGTGAAAGTTCTTGACTTAAGGAAAGATACAGAGATTGCCAAGATCTTTGGTAAGAATGAATCTTCTGTCCCTGAAGTTGTGAAGAGGGAAAAAGAAATTCTTGCTAGTTCTGCAGTTATACCACAGGCTGTAAAAGTTACAGCTACAGTTCGTGAGAAGTGCTCAGTTACGATGGAAAAAGCATTGAAAACAAATATATATATGTAGGGTTCAGTCCTATCTGCAGTTTCAGATATCCACTCGGGAGTCTTGGAACATATCCCCGTGGATTAGGGTGGACTCTTGTATATATTTTTCCAAAGTTTAAGTTACCAACAAAACATATTATTCAATCCCTCAATTTTATAAGTAATTTTTAAGTACTTGCTGTATTTTGGGAACTATATTAAGTACCATTTAGTGTCTGGTTAGAAAGATAAATGCATCTCCTCTAAATGTGCTTTTGATACAGAACAGAAGATGAGGCAAATTCACCAAGAATTGTATATCAAGACAGAAAGTCCTGGGTACTTGGGGATGATAATTCGGAATTATGGTGTAAGAGTTAAAATATGCGTGTTATAAATTCACATTCATGCAACTTAATAATTTAGTTTTACACCATTATTTAGATTATATTTAATAAATGGTAAAGAAATTCATATAAGTTTTGTTACAGTTTCCCTTTACCTCAATATCCAGTAATTTAGGGGTCAGAAAATGAATTAGGTTATCACTTTCCAAGGACAGGTGGAGGAAGGCTGTCCTGGCTGAAATGGGTCAGGTGCGAGGCAGGTGTAAGTACAGGAGCTGGCAGAGTTAGAGTTAATGGGGATCATTGTGGATCTATGCACTCAGAGCATTTTTTTTTTTTTTCTTGTACAGAGCATTTTTTTTTTTCTCTTGTTCCTTAAGAATATGGTTCCAATCTTAGGAAGATGTATCAGTTTCAGAAGTGGTGAAACCAAGGACAAAGAAAGGTTAAATGGTTTGATTAAAGTCAGTAGTGAACTGAAAACTAAAATCTATGAATATGAGCTCAGTTTTACATTGCTGTTTATTCAGACATTAAAATACATGACATGAAAATGAGGAATCATAGAGGTATAGTAGTGGGAAGTCCTTCAAAAGTTACCTCATTTTTCCTGACCGTATGCATTCACTGAGTTTCTCAGTAAGATGTTTAATATTCGGTTCTTCAAGGAGTCCTTCACATGTGTAAATGAAGCAAGGTATGAATGGCGTCTAATCCACAGGCCAGATGGTTGCGATGGAGGGAGCTGATGAAATACCATCAATCACTTCTCTACATCATGTCAAATGACCAGTTTTGTCCTTTGCCAGGCTACTTTGGCGGCTGATGGGACAGAATCTTTATTTGTTGGGGAAATTTGGAAAAAGAAATAGGCAAAATTAATTACTGGACTGGAATTGGTTTTGGGATTGTATATCGTGTTTTCTTTTCTTAAGTCCGTATACATTTAGATGTGTTATAAAACTGATTCACTGGAGCCCTTGACTGAAGGACATTTTTCTTTCTACTTTATAACGATAATGATGTCACTGTCAAGACAACCAGTTCATATTGAGGACTAAAAAAATATAATGAGAAGGGTATGATCTAAGGTTAATTTTATATTAGCCTAACCCTTGGCCCCTTTTTATCTTTAGTCCTGTATAATTTTGAATTAATTATACTACAGGAACAAATAGTTAGAGGTGCATATTGGGTAATTATAATTTGCACTACAGTGTTTGAAACAAAGCATTTCTAGTCTAGTTCTCAGTTAATCTGAAAGTGAAATAAATCCAGGATCTGTGACATTCTTTATCAATTCTAAAATAGTGTACTTCCATAAAACATGTTGGACTTACAAATAAATATAAATTTAGGTTTGGTAGCCTTAATTGTTTAAGTCAACTTTCCTGGAGAAATTAAATTACATTGACTATGCAAGTGCCCATTCTACTACTCAAGATCAGTAGTGCCTTTTAATACCCATGGCAACTGATTTGGATTAATATGGAATTTTGAATACAAACTGTAAAGGAGTAATAACAACTTTCAATAGGTTCTTAGTTGGAAAGTACCCCTATTATGAAAGATGGATTAACAAGAGAAAAATAAACAAGTTGATTAACGTGTATTTCACAACTACATGGGAGATACCCAGAGAATGAGTAGTTTTCCCAGAAATGGTTTTGAAATAGCACCTTCGACAAAGAACAGTACATTTTTAGAGAACTGAAAAGACAAAGGATGGCAATTTGAGGAGAAGGCAAATACATGGCAGACAAAAGTTAGTAAAACTTGTTAATATAAATTCCTCTGGTACTATTGCTAGGCTGATAATGGTCTAAAGCTGTCTTTGGTGGTTAATCTTTTTTCTTCTTGGTAGAGAGGGGCGCAGGATACCATTTTGTTTGTAAATCTATCTCCTGCTTTTAGGCACATAAAGGGAGGACAGAGAGCTCTCCTGTGTTTCTTCTTAACTGCCTTCAGTGCAATAACCCTTCATATTTTGGGAAGGTATATTCCGGTCTCCCACACTTCCATTGTGATTAAGATATTGTCACTGAAATGTTATGATTACCTTGCCACTCAGTGGATCCTGTGTAATCATTTCTGAATTATTCCATTGTTTTAATAATGACATCTTTAAGCGTGTTTAATTTCCATCATGATAGTACATGCAAATCTTAAACATTTAAAAATAAACAAACAAAACTTTAAGGAATAGTAGTTCTATTCCTCCCAGTGACATGATGGTAAACTAGTAAATGGGAGTTGGGGGAGGGATGGTGCAGAGAAGGGACATCCTGATTTGTAGCCCTTCCTGATCATTCTGGGGTAACTGCAGCCTCTGTTGCTGATTTTAAGCCCTCCCTAAGAATATGGAGTTGGAAATAGATGTTAGCAATCCTCTCTCCAGTGCCCACTGGGTCTAGCTTTCTCCTTACCCCTCTCCATCTTCTCCTGTTTCCCTTTCTAGAAGCAACACTTTAGCTATTTCTCTTTTAATTCATTTGCTAGTAAAATTCAAATTTTTATTCAGCCGTCAGATTTTTGGACAGTTAAACTGTTGTTGTTGGCCATTTGCCTAGCAGTCTTGGAAAGGCAGCTTTTTAAAAGGCTGCCTAAAGTTTGAATTAACATTTTAAAACTCTAGATATTTGGATTTCCTAGTTCCTCTAGTATAGTTTGAAGTAATTTAAAATTACCAAATAGTGGGCCTGAATGTGAAAAAAGATGAATTGTAAGATAGTATCAAGAAAAATTTTCCAAGGAATAGTTTTAAAAAGATACTGTTGATACTAAACATATTTATATGTTAATACATAATTAATAACCAAGGACATTTCCTCATCCTTTTCCATTTTAGATATTACTTTGCTAGACCAACATGTTTTACTCATTTCAAGATTCTGGTTATGGCAAAAACTCAAATTTGGAATTGATACTCAGAACTGATCCATAAATTGTGAGAAACACCATTTACATATATTTCTAAAATTCTCACATGCTTCATCCAGCTCTATAACCTGCGTTTTAGGGGGTTATCATTCATTTGCATTAAAACTTTTAAAAATAAAAATGCATTATGTTCAGTAAAACACATTTTAAAGCAAAAGAAATCGAAGCTATTTCATTCTTTGTGATATTGTTAAACATAGATTGTTTCTAGTTCTTTAAGTTTTAATTTTGCTTCATAGTAAATACTATAAGCGATGTATTATCAAGTCTTTTCTTAAATCTTAACAAGTGTGTAAATATTACGAATGTTGCTCACAACTCATACTGTTTGTAATTAATTGGCAAACTTGTTAATTTCCATCACAGAAGTCTTCTATTAAGTCAAATTCTCTTCCATGCCAGCCCAATAACCTTAATTACGATGTAATATTGATCACCCTTTGGAATAATGTTTGTATCTTTGAGTAAGTTTTAAGTGTTAGGAAGGTTTAAAGAAAGCATGGAACTGTGCAGTGATGGGAGGTGCCTCTTTTTAAACACCTGGAAGTTATTGCAGTTATTTAGATTGAAATGGGAAATAATAGCTGATTGTTTCCTAGTGGTATGCTCCATTTAAGAAAAGTCTTAAAAGGTAGATTGTTGTGTTTAGCATGCGCCTTTTACAAAATATTCTATGAATAAAATAATAAAGAAATATCATTAGAATCTGAATGTTACTAATTTAATGAAATTACCACTTATTATGTAGCAACATACCCATGCTTTAAATTTTTTTCAGTCTGAATTGGTAAAATGACAGAGAAAGTGTAGGAAGCATTGTATTAAAGTGATGATGATAATTTACTTATCTTTGAGATGAAGAATATTTCAGTGGAAGCAGCAAACTTAATGATTAAAGAATTACTTGACATACAGGGATCATGTAATATTTCCTACGGAAATAAAAGTAATCCATTTTACCCAGTAAATCTGAAACACTGAACTTCTGACCTCTTATGCCTCTCACTGGCCTATATTATTTATACATATTCTAATTCTTGCTCTTACGCTACTTTCCTATATGGTTTCTTATCAGAAGTAGGCTCATAGGCAATGTAAAGTCATGGATAATTCAAAATATTCGGGAGCCTTGTTGTAGTGATATTTTTGTGTGAGTGTGCTGATGTAATAGAGTTAGGAGACTTGGTTCTAATCTTGACTCAGTCTTTAATGTGGGTTGTTCTTTTACTTCACTAGGTGCATCTGTGAATAGAGATCCCTTGTGGCTCTTACACTCTAAGGAGATACAATTCATTTTATTGCAAGTCTCTGTATTTATGCCTTATGTAAGTTCCTGGAGATTCTGAGAAGGGTAATAGCTAGTCATCATACTCAGTAAGCTGAAAGGCTAGTGGGGCAGACAGGCATATAAGCAGAGAATTTTAGACTGTGTGGATTTCAATTGGAATACAGGAATTTGAGGGTTTAATAATATATGTAAACTATTTTATAAATTGATAAATATTAAACCCAGAATTTCTATTTTAATGGAAGTAGAATTGCCTGACATTTCTGAATAGTAAATGTATTTTTGATACCAGAGCCTCTTACAATTAAAGAAAAATCTTAGCTTTTTAGACAAGATGTCTGAACTTAATTAAAATCCAGCAATTAATTGAAAGGCACTGGAGACATGCTGTATTTCACTGTCAGTTTTTTGTTGTTGTTGCTGCTTATATGTCATTTGTAAGATGACACCAATATTCAAGTGATGAGCCAAACAGTACTAAATATTTTTTTCCTAAGCCAATTTTCTATCCCAGCTTTTATTTTCTGTGGATACTATTCCCCTTATAATCACAAATTGTTGATATGGGGGGTGTATTTACTTTTCTGTCTCTTTACAACCTATACGCATTGTCATCAAGTCCTGCTGGAGCTTCCTTAATGATATTTCTGTGGTTTGTCTGTTTCTTTTCATTTCAAGTAACACTATATAACCAATGTGTACCAGGAAGTTTGGTATATATTGTGGCTTAATCAGCAGATAATAGACTTTTCTTCAAGTCTTGACTTATTTCAGGTCTTGTTTCTGTAGTTATCTGCACCAGCGCAAAACTGATTTCAGTATTTACAGTGAGTATGCAGCAATCCTTGAGTTACTACATTAAAAGTAAAATTAAACTAACATTAGCTGCCCATAGAAGAAGTACAGAGTAGTGAATAACAGTCCATAATCTGAAGCCAAAATATGTGGGTTAAGAATATCTTTTACTTCCTGGGGAAGTTACTCAATCTCCTTGTGATTTTTTCTCATCTGTAAACTGGCAATAATAATACTAATGTCATATTGCGAAGATCGACTTGAAAAACACTCGACGGGGTGCGTGGCATACTATAAACTCTCATTCAACACCAGGTATTACCAAACAGTTGTCTGATACAGGAAAATTAAAACAATGTGTCTAACTTTATTTTTTTCAAATTAAAGACATTATAAAATTTTGAGAAAGTAGCTAAACTGTCTTATTGTTGAAGTATATATTAGACTGAGAACACATCCAGAAATTAAGTTAGAATATTGATAGAGATAGGGTGTTCTGCCTGGTATATCTTGGGAGCACAGAAATGTGTTATCTGTTATGGCTTGATAGGAGGGATTTATCAATAGGTTGTAGGTGTGGGTTCTGGGGAGGGAGTTGTGTGCATGGGAGATTTTCAAAAAACAGTTTACAGAGGAGCATTGGATATATTTTATTCACATCATTATGCTATATTGTAAAAAATTTATGTCAGTTAAAATGGAGAAACCTATTAGCAGTCAATGAATGGAGATGAAAATGAATTACTTTTTTTTTGTGCTGGCACGATAAAATTTCCATTGATCATTCTTTGAAATGAGTAATTTTTGGTTTAGGATTTTTGACATTTTGATGGATTTCAAGAAAAATACTTAAACTGATGTGATTTCCCACTTGTCTTTTAAATACATAAGCTAAATGCTTTTATTTTGAAGTTTCTATGCACCCTGGTTCTGAATATTTTGCCTTGTTGATTGGACTGTCAGTGCGTCCCATACCTAGTTGGCCACCAGAATCCCCTTGGGCACTGTAAAAACCAGGTGTTGGGGTGTAACATGGAAAAAATTGCTAAAAGTGGCTTAAACAAGACAAAACTTTATTTATTCTTCATGTAAAAGAAGTCCAGATATACATACTAGAGTGCGTGTAGCACCTTTTTGTTGTCAACAGGTTTCTGTCTTTCCATTCTGAGATCAAGTTCACCTCTTTGTTGAAGTTAGAAGCTAGAGCTCCAAAAGCAGAGAAAAACAGAAAAAACAAGGTATACCTCTCTCTTTAATGAGACTCCCACTCAGGATTGGAGCAACTCTGGCCTATCAGGTTAATTCTTTCCTGTACATGTTTCCACCTGAAGCTATAAAAAAACCCAAAATATATGAAACAATTATTTTTAAGATACTGGCTATCAGGCAATGAAATAGAGTGTTCCCTGAGAAATATAAACAAATAAAGGGAACCCTAATATTTTTCTAGTTTACCCTCTTGAGAGAGTTTATAGGTTGAAACTTAGGACAGGGAAACTACACAAAGCCTGGTGGAATCCCTCAATTGGAGAGAGAGAGCTGAAAATCTAGGGAGACCTAGAAAGCTAGAGTTTGTAGAACAGAACAACAGAGAGGCGAGAGCTGCCCAGAGAGAAACCTGGAGATCTGCAGAGGGTTCCCCTTGAGTACTCCACTGAGTAATAATTAGCATACGCATGTGGGAAAATGACCCATGGCTGCGTAAAGAACAGTCTGACAGAACTAGCACTCACATGGGTCTGGGAATAATGCCTCCTCCCACCAGCCAGACTGGAAAACTTCATGATTCATAGGACATTGGGTAATCAGAAGTGTTTTTTTGCCTCAGTAGTGAGAAATAATTAGCCCCAGAGCAAATGCTGCTTGATTCCCACCTCGCAAAGCTTAAAACCAAGACCTGAGAGGATCAAATCATTTTCAAATATTTCAACTATGTCCTAGAACAAAACTCAGAAATATTTATAGGAATACAAAACTATCATATACCCAATATGGTAAAATTCACAATGTCTATCGACCAGTTAAAAATAACCAGGCATGAAAGGATGTAGGAAAATACCACCCATAATGAGGATAGTAATTAATGTATCAAAACAAATCCAAAGCTGACACAGATGTTAAATTAGCAGAGAAGAACATTAAAACTGTCATTAAAACTGTATTCTATATGTTCAAAAAATGAAGTAGAGGTGTGCAAGATAGATAGGAGACCCAAATAGAACTTCTAAAGATGGCAACTGTAAGGAGATGAAAAATATGGATAATATTAAAGACAGATTAGACATTGCAGAAGAAAAGATAGTTAACTTGAGGACACAGCAATAAAAACTCTAAAATGACACACACAGAGTGAAGAAAAATGAAAAGACTATCAGTGAGCTGTGGAACAACTTCGAGTGGCCTCATATACATGTAAATGGAATTTCCCCAAAGAGGTGAGAGTGAAGCAGTGGGAGGACGGAAGAAGAAGCTATTTGTAAAAATGAATTCGTAAATCCAAGAGGCCCAATGAAACCTAAGCAGAAGGAATATGAAGAAAACGACACCAAGGCACATCATAATCAAATTGGTCAAAACTAGTGAAAGAGTTTATCTTCAGAGCAGCCAGAAGAAAAAAACAGGTGTACTGGATACAGAAGAACAAAGACAAAGCAATAGCAGATTTCTTGTTGGAAATAATGCAAGTGAGAAGACATTTAAAGTATCAGGGAACAAAAACTCTCAATGTAGAATTCTATTACCCAGTGAAATTAGCGTTCAAAAACCAAGGCAAAGTAGAGACTTTTTCAGGCATACAAAAGTTGCAAATACTTATAAGCAGCAGACCCGCATTACAAGAACTGTTAAAGGAAATCATATCCTTCAGGCAAAAGGAAATGATAGTAGGTAAAAATAGGGGTTTGCACCAAGGATTCCATAACTGCAACAATGGTAACTACATAGGTAGATATATGATTTTTACTTACTATTTAAATCTCTTTAAGAGAATTGGTCATTTAAATTAAACAGTAAAGTATGGGATTTATAACACATATATGAGTAAAATGCTATATGGATAATCTTTGAAGACATTATGCTAAGTGAAAGAAAGCATTTACAGAAAACCACATATTGTATGATTCCATTTATATGACATGTCCAAAACAGACAAATCCAAAGAGTTAGAAAGTAGATTAATGGTGCTTAAATCTGGGGGTTTGGGGAAAACGGGAAGTGACTGCTAATGGGTACATGTTTTTGGCAGGAATATGTTTGATGGAATGTTTTAAAATTGACTGTGGTGGTGGTTGCACAGCTCTATAGATATACTAAAATTCATGAATTATATACTTAAAATAGGTGAATCAGGTGGTAAGTGAATTATATCTCAATAAAGCTATTGTAAAAAAGTAATAATTTACCTATGAAGAAAAAATTAAAGTCACTTAAATATGGGGCAGGGAGAAGTAAAATATCACAATGCACGAAGAGTGTTGGGTAACATGCACATCATCAGCGAGACTTGACAAGAGCATTTTCAGTAGTGATAGGAAAGTGAAGACTCAGTGGGTAGCTGAATGTTTCTCTTTTTCACTCTTAAATTGGAGATATGTATGCATTCTTCTGTGATCTGTTCATGCCCTTTTCCTGCTTATCTGATAACATTTTTCTGTTTCCTTATCAATTTGTGTGAGCTTTGTATATATTAGAGACTAACACTATGTCATTTTTGATGAATTTAATTGATACAGTTCAATGAGTGTTTGGAACAGGATTCCTAAATAGGATGTGAAATCAAATGTTAATCTCTAAGAGTTTATTCCAACTGTAATATACTAAATCCTAGGGACCCAAAAAAGATGCAGATTTAAAGTTATTAATCCCTGGAAAGAAGCTAGATTAGGTCAACTAGTATGTAATTACAGTGTAAGATTGGGCATTGTATTTTTATATCTTCCTGTAGGTATAAACTTAAATTATTTTAAGTGAGATATTTGTGCTCTTAAATTGGAATTCCTAGGTTGTTTTTGGTAAAAAATTGGGATATCTTGATGTGACTCCATACTGCATATACTAGCTAATACTGTGCTTAAATGGAGAGCATTCTCTCTAGGCATTCAAACGAAGTGTATTAATTAAGAATACAAAATATTACTTATTAAGAAAATAAAAGTAGCTTAAACTGTAATTGTATGCATGAATTTTAAATTATTTAAAATATTTATTTAATACATTAAATTATGTTTCTAATAGAACTGATCTTATTTTAGATATAAATTTGATTTCTCCTTGTTCTAAAGATTACAATAGAAGTCCTTGTAAAATAACACATCCTTTCAATCTATCCTTTTCAAACTTCCCTTCTGGGCTCACGTAGCACCTGTGTATTACTTTATGAACATATTTTAGCCACTTTGTTTTTTTTTT
>NW_012109630.1:940216-942119 GCF_000951045.1 Mandrillus leucophaeus | reverse complement strand
GCTTGGTTTTCTGGACAGGAGCATATATAAAATATGTCCTTGCTTTTGAGAGTTTTACTGACCAGTTTGATGGGAAAGGACATATATATTAATAATTATTTGATATCCTATATGTCAAATGAGTGGCAGTGGCAAGAACTTCTCTAGAAGTTCCTGGGTACAGTCTAACATAGAGGAAGAGCCGCCTCTTAACTTCTGAATGAAATGGTTTTTATCTACAGCCTAAGGAAAACTAGCATTTAGACTAACATAGAGTGATTAGATCCTGGACATAGGGCATGATGCAAACAAAGGTGTAGAAATAGAAGTGTACATAGATTTAACAAACAACAAATAGGTTAGGGTGGAGGTAGGTTGGAGTGGCAAGTGGGTAGCAGATTCCCCTGCAAGATAATAGTTTTTATTAGTATGATGTATTTAATGGGGAGCCATTTCAACTCTGTGTATGTGTGCATGTGTGTGCACATGTGTGCATTTATGAAGGATATCTGTCAAATAAGAGAGAGAAAGTGAGTAGTCTAATTAGGAGAGTACTATTGTATTATGATCCTGGCATACTGCAAGAAGGATGCTCCATAGGTTAGAGAAGTAGGGAATACAAGGACCGGCCAGATGTGACTAACATGGATTTTTATGTGGGTTCAAGGAACAAAGGAGAAGTAATAGCTATAGATTGATCACAGTATGAGACCTAATTTGTCAGAGAAGTGGTGATATCATTGACAGAAATCAACAAGAGTTAAAAGTTTGGGACATGGGGAAGGGGAATGTTGTTTTTTGATGTGAAGACATTGAGGTCATGACAGAACACACTGAAGTAGGTTATATATTTGGCCTTCAATGGTGTGGATGACAGTAGATCAAGGAAAGTGTCTTGAGGTTTGGGATGTATATGTAAAAGTTAACTGCAGAAAGGTAATCATTAATGCCAAGCACCGACCGTTTCCAAGGAAGAAGAGCAGAGGGGCATGCAGTAAAGATTCAAGAACCCAGAATTGTGATTGAGAGGGATAGTGCAAGTCACAACAGTAAAGCCAGTGAAGAGAAAGAGGAGTCTTAATGCCACGATGATAGGGAAACCAAAGCTGATGAAATTTTTTGGATAGAAGGAAGAATCAACAGTATTGAATACTGCATAAAAATCATGGAGAGTTGTAAATTAAACTAAGATTTAATAGCATAATAATAGCACATGTTTTAAAATATGGCATTTTCATGATTTTAAATAGTCCAATGCCACAACTCACCCAATTCCTCAACTCCTCAGCTCCTTGCTCTACTCTGATCCTTCTCAAAAAATAGATGTCTTATGATAATCCTTCAATTAATAAAATCCAGAAATGAAAACTCGTTTTTATCATATCCGTCCTGTTTTTTAACATAAGTTACTTGCCAGCCCATATAGATATTTCCTTTTAGCTGTTAGCCATATAGATGAAGGGCAACTAGTCAAGCTATGATTTATTACAGTTTTGTGAACCTGAAAATCATGCTACTTGCTCTATTTACTTAATTTGTAAAAAATTTAAACTCAATTAGCCCAGGTTCTGCTTTCATCTTTCCATTGAAGTCTTGTTTTCCAGCTTCTCTATTTGTTGACTGGTATTATTTAATTTTAGCATGCTGGTGTACACTTATCCTCTTTTGAACTAAATAACTCTTGGTCTAGTGAGCAGTGTCTTTTGTAAATGAGTGTATTTTATACACAAATGTTATTAGATTAAAGGTAAATCATAATACCTTTCATACTATTTGAAAAGGCCCTCTAAGGCCAATTTTACATAGGAACCAGGCAATTTCTGTAAAGCAAGTTTTGAGGTAAATTGACTAATTTGTTTTGAATGAAAAAAAGTCTAAATGCTAAAATATAGATTTTTTTACCCAGTGAACTGGTGAATTTTTT
>NW_012109630.1:938747-940166 GCF_000951045.1 Mandrillus leucophaeus | reverse complement strand
CATTTTTTGTTGTTGTTGTTTGTTTGTTTGAGACAGTCTTACTCTGACACCTAGGCTGGAGTACAGTGGCGTGATCTAGGTTCACTGCAGCCTTCGCTGCCTCCTGTGTTGGAATGATTCTCGTGTCTCAGAATCCCAAGTAGCTAGGATTACAGCCACGTACCACCACACTCAGCTAATTTTTGTATTTTTAGTAGAGACGGGGTTTCGCTGTGTTGGCCAGGCTGGTTTCAAACTCCTAGCCTCAAATGACCCGCCTGCCTCAGCCTCCCAAAATGCTGGGATTACAGACATGAGCCACCGCGCCTGGCCTAAAGTTTGAAATTTTGATCCTGTAACACTTTAAGAGTGAATAATAAGTGATTCATTTGTGTTCTTGACAGAACTTGTTGCTGATGTTCTGTTTGAAGTGTTTCATTGCTGCTTCAGCAAGTCAGTTGCATGATTAAACCTCCAAATGAAAGTGAGGAGAACACTGACCTCACATTTTTGAGCAGTTAATGATTATATGGCTTGAAATCTTTGTAACTATTGACAAGTACTGCATGGTGTTCCCTTTGTCCTCTGAAATAGAAAGACCACCAAGAAGAAAACAGAATTCTATTTGTATTGCTGCCATGACAGTCCTTTACAGTCCTTTTACTCTCCAACAGAAGTTTCTTGCTGTTTTTTTGACTATCTTGGTAAAGAATTTTTCTCATTAACAACTTAAAAAAATATATTTTCTCTAGGAAAGTATTTTGCTTGGTTTTCTGGACAGGAGCATATATAAAATATGTCCTTGCTTTTGAGAGTTTTACTGACCAGTTTGATGGGAAAGGACATATATATTAATAATTATTTGATATCCTATATGTCAAATGAGTGGCAGTGGCAAGAACTTCTCTAGAAGTTCCTGGGTACAGTCTAACATAGAGGAAGAGCCGCCTCTTAACTTCTGAATGAAATGGTTTTTATCTACAGCCTAAGGAAAACTAGCATTTAGACTAACATAGAGTGATTAGATCCTGGACATAGGGCATGATGCAAACAAAGGTGTAGAAATAGAAGTGTACATAGATTTAACAAACAACAAATAGGTTAGGGTGGAGGTAGGTTGGAGTGGCAAGTGGGTAGCAGATTCCCCTGCAAGATAATAGTTTTTATTAGTATGATGTATTTAATGGGGAGCCATTTCAACTCTGTGTATGTGTGCATGTGTGTGCACATGTGTGCATTTATGAAGGATATCTGTCAAATAAGAGAGAGAAAGTGAGTAGTCTAATTAGGAGAGTACTATTGTATTATGATCCTGGCATACTGTAAGAAGGATGCTCCATAGGTTAGAGAAGTAGGGAATACAAGGACCGGCCAGATGTGACTAACATGGATTTTTATGTGGGTTCAAGGAACAAAGGAGAAGTAATAGCTATAGATTGA
>NW_012109630.1:938019-938227 GCF_000951045.1 Mandrillus leucophaeus | reverse complement strand
TAGAACTCAGGACTAAGAAACTCAATCAAAACCATTCAGCTACATGGAAACTGAACAACCTGCTCCTGAATGACTACTGGATACATAATGAAATGAAGGCAGAAATAAAGATGTTCTTTGAAACCAATAAGAACAAAGATACAAATACCAGAATCTCTGGGACACATTTAAAGCAGTGTGTAGAGGGAAATTTATAGCACTAAATGCC
>NW_012109630.1:937640-937969 GCF_000951045.1 Mandrillus leucophaeus | reverse complement strand
CTACCTGACTTCAAACTGTACTACAAGGCTACAGTAACCAAAACAGGATGGTACTGGTACCAACACAGAGGTACAGACCAATGGAACAGAACAGAGCCCTCAGAAGTAATACCACACATCTAAAACCATCTGATCTTTGAGAAACCTGACAAAAACAAGAAATGGGGAAAGGATTCCCTATTTAATAAATGGTGCTGGGAAAACTGTCTAGCCATATGTAGAAAGCTAAAACTAGATCCCTTCCTTACATCTTATACAAAAATTAATTCAAGATGGATTAGAGACTTAAATGTTAGACCTAAAACCATAAAAACCCTAGAAGAAAACCT
>NW_012109630.1:922479-937523 GCF_000951045.1 Mandrillus leucophaeus | reverse complement strand
TAGGAACACTTTTACACTGTTGGTGGGACTGTAAGCTAGTTCAACCATTGTGGAAGACAGTGTGGCGATTCCTCAAGGATCTAGAACTGGAAACACCATTTGACCCAGCCATCCCATTACTGGAGATATACCCAGAGGATTATAAGTCATGCTGCTATAAAGACACATGCACACGTATGTTTGTGGCGGCACTATTCACAATAGCAAAGACTTGGAATCAACCCACATGTCCATCAGTTACAGACCGGATTAAGAAAATGTGGCACATATACACCATGGAATACTATGCAGCCATAAAAAAGGATGAGTTCATATCCTTTGTAGGGACATGGATGCAGCTGGAAACCATCATTCTGAGCAAACTATTGCAAGGACAGAAAACCAAATACCGCATGTTCTCACTCATAGGTGGGAATTGAACAATATCACTTGGACACAGGAAGGGGATTATCACACACTGGGTCCTATTGTGGGAGGAGAGGGGAGGGATAGCATTAGGAGATATACCTAATGTAAATGACGAGTTAATGGGTGCAGCACACCAACATGGCACATGTATACATATGTAACCTGCACGTTGTGCACATGTACCCTAGAACTTAAAGTATAGTTAGGGGAGGGATAGCATTAGGAGATATACCTAATGTAAATGACGAGTTAATGGGTGCAGCACACCAACATGGCACATGTATACATATGTAACCTGCACGTTGTGCACATGTACCCTAGAACTTAAGGTATAATGAAAAAAAAAATACAGTATGCGTTACCACATTTTATATATTTTTGATATCTCCTTATAAGTGTTTTCATTTGACACTGTATTTCTCAAATCCTATAATAAAAATATGCAAACTGTATATATATAAAGTATATATGTTATTAATGTTTTGCTATTTAAATTGCTTAAAGACTAAAGATATATAATTAATAGCAAGTGTTAAATTATTTGGTAATATTGTTTTTCTTTTCTTAAATTAAGCAATACTTTAAAATATCTCCTTTGGTTATTCTGACGTTTCTTCTTGATAAAATAAAATGATACAGTCAACGTGATACCATTTGAACTGTTAGACTAAAGGTGTCTTTAAGTTGATGCCCAATATTAATAGTATTTGCATACTTCCTCAGGTGGTAGAATCCTTTCCTTGTCTGTTATGAACTGTTTATGTTCCCTCAAAATTCATATGTTGAAGACTTAACTTCCAATGTGTGGTATTTGAAGATAGAGCCTTTAGAAGGTAACTAGGGGTAGATGAGGTCATGAGGGTGGGACCCTCATAATGGGATTAGTGCTTCTTATAAGAAGAGACTACAGAGAGCTTTCTCTCATTCTCGCTGTCTGTCTCTGCAGCATGATCACACTGCAAAAAAAGGTGGCTGTCAGTGAGTCAGAAAAGGGAAAAGGATTCTTACCTGGAACCAAATTGTCAGGCATCTTGACCTTAGACTTTCCAGCCTCAAACTGTGAGAAATAAAGATCTGTTGTTTAAGCCACCCAACTTATGGTATTCCATTATAAAAGCCTGAACAGACTAAATCATCTACAGAATTACTTACTACCTTTGGCATGCTCTATTCTGTATTAAGAATTGTGAAGTTAATATCAGATGATGTTATTCTTATGTTTGAGTTGTCAGTTTTTTCGGAAAGACAATAAAAAGACTTTTTTTTTTTTTCATTTAGAGATCATTTAGGCACCTGTTGTGTGGTGTGTATTTTAGAAGTGAAGGATAGTCACACACTGGGCCTTGCAAAGACAGACAAAGAGCTTCCTCTGTCTGGCCGACCTTACCTTGTTGAGTGTGAGAGTGACATAATAGATACGATATTTTAAAATGTGTAAACTATTTGTGTTAACTATATGCCCAGTAGAAGTGAATCAAATATTGCAGGCAATATGATGAGCATTCTGAAGGAATTCATTTGTTTTCAGTTGATAACATTTTTTGATGTTTTACAAATTCGTCATTTTTCATCTGACATGCCCTTCCTGGGAAGGAAATGTAATGTAAATTTACCTAAACATGTTGGGACCAAAGACCCATGAGTTATATACAGTTCTATGGATTATAGAATGATACCTACATTGCTGTATATATGCAATGGATATTAAAATCTGTTTTTGAATTTCATGACCCTTGCACACTGCCATATTAATTTGTGAAAAGCATATTGTATTTTCAGGCAGTCTGCCTTTGAAATTGCAGGGCTTAGGGCAATGATAAGTTCCGAGACCCATGACTCAGTTGGTGATTTGGTTTCCTCTGAGATACATCTCTATTTTTTGTACTACCTTATTTATAGATACTTTCTCACCTATTGTCTTCATCCCTTTTTTATATTCCTCTGCTTTTAAAAATGATTCCCATGTATACATTCAGAATTGACAATATAGGAATATGAATATACATTGGGTTAATAGTGGCTAAAACCTAGTTCTATTTCACACATAGCTAACATGTGGTAAGCACTTACTGCCTGACCACTCTAAACATCTTTTACATTATCTTATTCAATCATCAAAACAACCCTATATTACTAATCACCATTTTACAGTTGAAGGAGTAGAGAGCTTGAGAGTTTAAATAACCAACAAGAATAGTAGTGCTAAGATAGAAACCCAAATTTAATCTCAAACACTATGCATATTGCTTAGTGAATGCTTAACAAAATGAAAGTTGTAAGATTTGGGACTATCAGAGATTCTTTTCTTCATACATTTTTAATAAACGGCAGGGAGTTACCCACTGTGCATAAAGGGAAAATTAGCCTTTGTACAGAGCTAGTAAAATGGGAAAAAAAGTAAGATAAGTTACTTGGAAAAGTAGAACAACCTAGGGGCTTAGAAACCTGTGTCTGGGTGAAGAATGGAAGTACATTAAAAAAATTTTTAGGTAAATGTAAGTCTTTGACCAGGACTGATTACCATGCATTTCTAAAATTTGTAGACTCTCAGGTTAATTGTATCTCAAATGTGAACCTAGGATGCAAAATAAAGCCACATTCTCTCTCTTCTCTTCTCTACCTAGCAGGAGATGGGCCATATCAGTTCTGAGCTTATTCAAGAACCAAAGGTACCTCTGTGAATTTCTAAGATATTAATTAAATCACTCTACACTACTATGACTAATGAGAGACATGGAGAAGGGTTGGATAGTTGGCTGAGACTGGGGCTTTTACACAAGAGACTGTTAAGCAAATACACTGAAAAATTTAGTTCTCCACTGACCAGCCTTTGTTAGATTGTTATCTGGATAAGGCAATGAATACTCATCAAAAACATTAATCGATAGATATTTCTGTTTTTCTGTTAGCTGAGAATATTTATTGATAAAAAATTGGCGGCACGGTACAATGTTATATTGAAATCAAAGTATTTATGCCCAATTATGAAAGAAATGGGAAAAACATGTTTATTATTATTGTTTACTTGATGCATTGGAAAGTAGGAAATAACTTATAGAGAACTCAGAATAAGCCATTAAAGAAAAATTTAAGCATAATTTAAATAAGACAAAACTTAATTTATCATCTTAAGCATGTAAGTACAAAATGTCAGCAACATGCGTATCATTTTAATAGCTCAGAATTATAAGTAAGTAATTACCAGTATTGAATAGGAAAAATTTGTTTATAACTTCAAATGCAAAGGATAAAGGAAGCTTAATGGTATACTATGTTTGGATAATTACTATTGTGATGTAAAACAAAACCACATGTTAAGAAAGAAGACATTTTGGTCAAGTGGCTTCTTGCAATTGGAATTCAAACTCTTGAATAATACCGAAGCTCCAATGTTTTAGGCCTAAGATTTGGTGATTTTATTTGTGACATGAAGGCCTGTGATTGTAATCAATACAGGCTTCTCTTTTTTGCCCTCAGTGGTAATACAGAAAAACTCTCTTTAGATGTGTAATTCTAGTTTGTATGTTTCAGCATTCCACTGCTTCATAGAATAGTGTTAACAGACCAAACAGTGACAGGATATAACTCTCACTTGATTTAATTTATACTTGGCCCTGGATAATATTCTATCATTTCTTAAACTAAGTAAAATTAGTACAGTTAAATTTTTTTCTAATTTTGTTTTTCTGCCTTTAGAATAACCAGTGTTTCTTTATTGTGTTACTGAAAATGTTTGGTAAAGTCAAAGGTCACATTCTTTGATGAGAGAAAAATCTCCCTGTATAAGTAATATACCCTGTATCTGAAAGGGTTAATGGGCTGCTTAAAGTGCTCAATTTATCCAGAGAGGGGACCCTGTGACCGTTGGAATCTGGCTTTGGCCATTTCTTAGGAAAAATGCAATTTAGAAGTCTCCTGTATTATCTGCCAGCTGCTTAGTTATTGATGATATTGACTTTTAGTTTTTGAAAGTCTTGCTTTGGAAAATTATTTTTAACAGCTCTGAACCACTCATGTCTTGTATTTTTATTTTATATCACATTTCATTTGGGATATTATTAAGCCAAATCTTTGGTAACCGTTTTCCACAATCCAATTTATTTTTACCCAAGATCCATTGAATTCAACTCACTGCCTTTTTGCAAAAGGTTAACCCAATATTTCATGTTATGTTATGCTTTCTACTTATGCTATGTGAAAGAAAAGTAGCTGTGATAAGTAGCCAATAAATTACATTCAGAATGTTTATTCTCAAAAGTTATATTACTATGCTGACATAGATAAACATGATCATTTATCACAATATGGATTATGGAAATGAAAACTAAAATAAATGCAGCCATCTTTCTTGCATGTTACCTGGTTGGCTTGCTTTAAATGTTACAATAACTACTTTAAAAAAATGTATCTTTGCATTTCTCAATTTGAATTAATAGATGAAGTTAGCAATGGTTGAAAGCTGAATAGATAAGCAAACATTATATTCTGGAATAAGAAAATGTTTTCACTTTTTTCTATAAGCATGAGATTACTTGAATCTTCTAATATTGGCTTTGTAAAATAGGTTGTTTTAGTATTATTTCATCATAAGGAATATACCATTTAAAATTACAGCTTTATTGTATATTTTTCTTCAAAAAGACACAGATATCTAACTTGAGAGACTGAAGAAATATGATTTCTGTAATATTTAGGAGTTACTAAAAATAATCTTGTTACATTTATATTGAGCTAATAAAGGAAGTTTTAGTGCTGTTTATTAGAGTGGATAAAGTATGTGGCTAAATCGACTGAATGTAGAATTTTAATAGGATTTTATTTTTGGTAACAGCTTTATTGATATATGAAGTTCACAAATCAATAATTCACCAATGTAAAATATAGAATTCAAAGTATTTTTTGGTGTATTCAGAGTTATGCCAATATAACCATAATCAGGTTTCTTCACTCCAAGAAGAAATCATATCCTTTTTATAGTAGCTGTCTCATTTCTCCCTAATCTGCCAGCCTGAGCAATCACTAATAGACTTTTTATCTCTATAGATTTGCGTATTCTGGGCATTTTATATAAATGGTATCATACAATATGTCATATTTTGTAGCTAACATCTTTCACTTAGCATAATGTTTATAATATTCATCATATTGTTTTTGAATTTCCCAAATTTCTTTCTGTTATTGATATCTAATTCCATTCCAATGAAGAGGGAGAACTATTTTGTATGATTTAATATTTTTAAGTTAGTGGAGACATTGTTTTCATTTAGCATACAATATATCCTAGAGAAGATTCCATATAGTGTTGAGAAGAATGTGTATTTTGCTCTTTTAAAGTGTTATGTGGATGTCTGTTAGGTCTTGTTGATTTATAGTTGTTGTTCAAGTCTTCTGTTTCCTTTTTGGTCTCCTGCCTAGTTGTTCTATCCATTATTTAATGTAGAGTATTGAAGTCTTTAATTAGTATTGTTTAAAGGTTTGTTTCCCTCAAATTTGTTTGTATTTTGGGCCTTGTTGTTAGGCACATATATGTTTATAATTGTTATATTTTCCTGGTAGATTGAACCTTTATTGTGATAAAATGTTCCTCTTTATTTCTAGTAAATTTTTTTGTTTCTTTAAAACTTTGTTGTTGTGATGTTAGTATGGGCACTGTAGCTTTCATGCTGCTGCTATTTGCATGATATGTCATTTTCCATCTTTTACTTTCAACATATTTGTGTCATTGAATTTAAAGTGTGTCTCCTAAAGACAGCACATAGTTGCATCTTGCTTTTTATCTAGTCTGACAGTATACATTTATACTGTCTATTATAATTTCATAATTACCTGTACTTTACTGTTGACCTTTGTTTTTTTCATGTGAAGAGGAAGTTATGGTTACTTTCTGCCTGAAGAACTTCCTTTAATTTTATTTTTTTCACTATTTATTTATTTATTTATTTATAGATGGAGTTTCACTCTTGTTGCCTAGGCTGGAGTGCAGTGGTGCGGTCTCGGCTCATTGTTACCTCCACCTCTGGAGTTCAAGTGATTCTCCTGCCTCAGCCTCCTAAGTAGCTGGGATTACAAGCACCTGCCACCATGCCTGGCTAATTTTTGTATTTGTAGTAGAGACAGGGTTTCACCATGTTGGCCAGGCTGGTCTTGAACTCCTGACCTCAGTGATCCATCTGCCTTGGACTCCCAAAGTGTTGGGATTACAGGCATGAGCCATCATGCCTGGCCAAGAACTTCCTTTAGTAATTCTTATAAGTCGCATCTGCTAATAACAAATTATCGCATTGTTTGTTTTTCTGGGAATGGCTTTATTTTACCTTTATTTTTTGAAAGATAGTTTTGTTGGGTATAGGAGTCGTGGTTTACATTTTTTATCTTTTAGTACTGTGTATGTCTTATCCCACTTCCTGGTCTCTGTGGTTGATAATGAGAAATTCACTGTTAAACTTATTGAAATTCTTTTGTACATGATGAATTATTTTTTCTTTTGCTATACTCAAGATTTTCTTTTTGGCATTGACTTTCAGCACTTTTACTAATGTTCTTAGTGTGGATCTCTTTACATTTAGCATACTTCACATTCATTGAGCTTCCTGAAGGTATAGTTTAATATTTTGTTCTGCTTTATAAAAAAATTAAATTGGGCAAATTTTAAGCTGGTATAACTTCTGTATTTTCTCCTCCTTTGTCTTTTCTTCTTCAGGCAGTCCCATTACAGTATTTTGGTTTGCTCAGTGGTGTATCACATATCATTGAGGCTCTGTTAATTTTTCTTTATTCTTTTTCTATTTGATCTTCAGATTGTCTTCAAGATTCTTTCTTGATCTGTCTTTAAGTTTGCTGATTCTTTCTTCTGCTAGTTCAAATCTACTATTGAACTCTAGTGAATGTTTCATATTAGCTCTTGTATTTTTCAAGTCCAGAATGCCTGCTTGTTGTTTTTGTTAAAATGATTTAAATAATTTATATCTCTGTATGGATATTCTGTACTCTCTAAGACATTGTCAACATACTTTCCTTGTAATGGCTGGTTTGAAGTGTGCATCAGTTATCATGCTGCTATAAAGAACTGCCTGAGACTGCGTAGTTTATAAAGCAAAATAGTTTAACTGCCTCACAGTTCTGCATGTCTGGGGAGGCCTCAGGAAACTTAAAATCATGGCAGAAGGGGAAGCAAACACGTCCTTCTTCACATGACAGCAGGAAGAAGTGCTTAGCAAAGACGGAAAAGCCGCTTATAAAACCATCACATATAGTGAGAACTCACTCGCTACCATGAGAACAGCAGTTTGGGGGTAACCGGCCCCGTGATTCAATCACCTCCCACCGGGTCCCTCCCATGACCACATGGGGATTATGGGAACTACAATTCAAGATGAGATTAGGGTGGGGACACAGCTAAACTGTATCAAAGTGTGAAATTTGACACGTGGGCCCTATTAATGGGTGTTACTGTTGTCTGCTTTTTTTGTGTGTCTATATGGATAACACAATTCTGTTTCTCTGCATGACCCATACTTTTATAAGTTGAAGACGGAACATCTTACATCTGTCTCTTATACACATCTAGATGTGTATAAGAGACAGGTGCAGCCTTGGATATGTGTAGTCATTCTTGGGTGTCCGTGGTTTTATCGGGTGTCTCTTTGCCTTTTTCTGTGATCTCTCTCTTAAGTTGTCTGCCTGTATTAATGTCAAACCCAGATCTTAGTTCCAATGGCTTCTGGTTGATTTCTTTATTACTTTTGCTGTGGAATATGAATTGTTCCACAGTGTGATTCAGTTAAATTTGGGCCCTTTTTCAGTGGTAGTTTTTGAAGCGAGTCCTTGAGGTTTTTTGTAACTCTGGGAGAACTCATCTTATGTTTCCTTCCCTGGTTTTCCCTTATGAACTCTCTGCCTTATGGTTTAGTTTATTGTTTTCAGGAAGCTACCTCCCTCTTCTTAATTGTTTGACATGAAGGTTTTTTATTGTGTGTAAGAGTACTCTTAGGTTTGAACTTCCCTGCATACAGGTTCAAATAAAGTCAGTTCCTTTGGGGGGACCTTTCTGTTCTTATGACTTGTGTCTTCTGGGAAAAATTCTCTGGGCCACCGCTCCAGAGCTGAGGGTAGTGACAATGGCCCACTTCTCTCAGAGTTACATTTCTGCTTTTATGAGCAAGGTGCTAGGTATAGGCAATAGCCTCTAGTTCTCTCAGCTTGCTATGCCTCGTGTGCAAACTCTACCCAGTAAGTGAGGTGAGGCAAGGATAATCAGGGCCCTGGTGTTATTGGCTTGATATTCCTGAGGTAAAACCTTGGCTCTTTGAGTGGAGGCTGGATGGAGTAACAGAACTCCGGACCTGTCAGCTTCACTTTAGTCTCAGCTGCACTCAGTTGCAGTTTTGTCTCTGTGTAGAATGGGGGAGAGAGAAAATGAGAAATGCTGGCATCTTACCCCTGCCTGGGAGATACCGTAGCCCTCAACTGGTGGCTGGGGTGGAGCGAGCTCTGTGTTTTGAGCTATACCCATCTGAGGTAGAATGACTGTCACACTGGACTGAAATGGTGTGGGTTATACTTCAGATGCCATAGACCTTCACTCCTTTTACCAGTTTTAGTCGGTTTTCATGTATTATTATTTCTTCATTTGCTGTTTGCCTTAAGGCAAATTTTCAGAGACTTTAAAGGGTTTTGATTTTTACTATTTTTGCAGTTATGTTTATTTTTATGGGTGTCAGTCTGCAGAGGTCCTTACTCTAACATTCCAGAGGTGACTTCTTAATGGTCATATTTACTGGCTTGCTCAAAACAGGGTTTGAAATTAATTTTTCATTGAGCTACTCAGGTACAAATTGATATTATTTAAACATGTTGTTAAAAATGTTTCCTACCTTATGTCTCAAAGAGTGACTTTTAAATATAGGCCTCATCTTTGGATCAGGTTCAATATAAGTCCCATACTCAGATGAACAGAATTCCAATTCAATTCTTTTTGCATATAAACTGTGAGATCTTAAGCAGGTTACTTAACCACCCTCAATTTTTTTGCTCATCCTAAGTATTGAGATATTAGTAGCTGTTTGTAAGTTAAATTACATAATGGATGTGAAAGCTTTTGAACTCTTAAACTCTAAAAACTTAAAACACAGAGGATTGTTATTACCACTTTAAATCAAATGCAGAATGAAATGAAGTGACTTTTTCTGATTTTATTCTTGTCTACGAATACTAAGTATAACATTTATTTTAGAAAGTCATTTATGATTTTTAAATTCTTCATATTAGCATGTGATACTCTTATAAAATCGGCTAAGATATCACCTAGAAAATGATTACTCTAGATATGTTGATTGTGGAATTTCAATAGTAGAGGGGGAAAATAACATTTTTAGCTTGTGTCTGGTATTAATAGTATTATTATTTTATCTGTCCATTTATTTTGGTCTTTTTGATAGTTCTCTGTGGATCTCAATAAGAGTTCATTTTTATATGTGAAAATGATGAACATGATCCAATAATTTTTAAAGAATCATGGAATCTAGATTTGGAAGGTGATCTTGGATTTGGTCAAATCTAGTAGGAATTGCATTCTCAGGTCCCCTGTCAAATTCTTACCTATCCCCTACATGAACAAATCATGGACAGAGGATTACTGTTGCACATAGCCGCTGGATTCCATTTTCACTACACTTCAATTTTTAGGGTGTTGGTAGTTTAGAAAACATGTTGTATCATGTTTTTCATTTATTCTTTACTTCCGATTCAGGTGTTGCTGTATTTTGCATGTGAGGAAATCAAAGATCAAAAAGATCAATGGTTTACTCAAAGTTATAAGACTACTAGGAATTAAAAATTAGATTCATGATTTTTGAATCACTATTTTACAGGAATAAGCATATGCTACCTACCTGGTGCTGTATATCATAAACTGAAAGATTTTTAAAAAGTCAGGAATCCCTCAGCTCAAAACATGCATAGTTCAGAAGGGAAGAAAAATTCTTAAAGCAGCAGTTACTGTTTAGATTGGAATACTGTGGTAGAGATGTTTCAGTGATCTGGAACAGAAAATGGATCTAGATTATTTAGGGGTAACTTCATGGAAGAAGACGACTTTTGAAACGAACATCATTTAAAATGACTGCAGTAATGTCAGCTAGAATGATTTCTAATGCAATCTCAACTGTCACTTTTTAATTTATATCTGAATCCAAATCTTCCTCCATTAATTTTCACAGCGTTGGTTCTGTATTAATACAAAACAAATTAAATCTCTCTTCCGTGTGAAAGCTCTTCACCTACTGAAATACACTGTGTCTCTCCCAGATCTTTTCTCCAGGCTTTTCTTCAGCTGTTGCATCTAACTTTTCAACACATAACCATTATTGAAAGATGGTAGGTAATAATGTTAGTTTGGTTAAACAGAAGCATTTGCTGCTACCATGGTTTCTCCTCTCTGGTGAAACAACAGTATGTTGTTCATTGTTGTTGTTGATATTTATTTGTTTTTCGTGAAGAATTTTTTTTCTGGTCAAGAATTGCTTCTGTCTAATTAGTAGAAAATATAATAGACATTACTTCATTCATATTTTGCCCAGTATTAGCCTATTAATGTAAGCTATTTGAGATCCATGCAACATTTTAAACATATATTTTAGCTTTTTATCAATGTATAATGATATACATTGATATAATGATATCATTATATCAATGTATAATGATATACATTGATATAATGATATCATTATATCAATGATAACATTGTTAGATTTTTTCCTAAGAAAAGTATATCTTCTCACTTTTTCCATATAAATTTTCACTGTATTAGGATTTTCCCATACTGAACTTTTTTTTTTAAAACCAAATATAGGATTTCTCACTTGATTTTATTAAGCATGATCTTGCAAATTTGGGGTGATTCTTCTGATTTACATACAATCTTTGTGTGTGTGTGTGTGATTCCTAAGTTTTCTTTCCTAGCTCACCCTTTCTTTAAGGGCCTGTAGGAGGAAATCCTAGATAAAGTTTGATTTCTAAAAATGCCACCAGACAAGGTGGCTCATGCCTGTAATCCCAGCACTTTGGGAGGCTGAGGTCGGTGGATCACTTGAGTCCAGGAGTTCAAGACCAGCCTGGGCAACATGGCAAAATCTCATGTCTACTAATAATACAAAAATTAGCCAGGGGTGGTAGCATGCACCTGTAGTCCGAGCTACTCGGGAGGATAAGGTGGGAGGATCGCCTGAGCCTGGAAGGCAGAGGTTGCAGTGAGCTGAGATTGTACCACTGCACTCCAGCCTGGGTGACAAAGTGAGAGAGACCCTGTTTCAAAATAAAAAATAAAATAAAATAAAAATAAGTTTAAATGAATGCCAACATATTTCTGTGTATTTATACATTGTTTATGCTATCTTTAGAGCATCCTGGCTTTAAATCCTCGAACACAAACTCATGCAACTCTGCGTTCCACTTCGGCCAAGAAATTAGACAAGAAACATTGGAAAAGAAATCCTGATAAGAACTGCTTTGTAAGTACCACAGATACACTATTTCATGCTGAAAATTATCTCACTCCACACAGTGTAAGACAAGATTTTACATGCACTTAGAAATACAATTAGGTATTAAAGTACAGCTGTGATTTTAAAAATATTTTAAATATTTAATATTTGAACAAGTTTGAAAGTGTATTTTTAATTACATTGCTTTAAAAAATCTCCTGAAAACAAATTATATGCAGGTTGAGTAACCGAAATATGAAAATTCAAAATACGCAAATCTAAAACAATTCTTGTGTTAAGTGTTTTCAATAAGAGATATGCAACCTGTAAATTTAGTTTGGTGCCAAAATTTCTTTTCTCAAAATCTTTAAAATTAGTCTCAAAATTGTTTTGCCTGTTGACACAATGATACAGAAGGGTTTTCATATTAATGATATAGGCTAAATGAAGGAAGTTATAGATACACTGGTATCTGTGGACTTTAAAAATACACTCTTACAGAATATATGAACATTAGATGTTCTATGAAGATCTAATAATATGAATACCTAATATTTCTAGGTGAGGTACAGGAGCAAAACAGCATTTCTCTGAGATTACTGCTAGAACTTTGTTTAACTGTATCTAGAAGGTGATTATAGAGCTGAAACTGTGAGACCATAGATAGGATATAAGTACAACCTTAAAGGCGATGTTAGAAATTCCATCTTAAGGTTATATACATTTTTAAATTTTGAAAGAAATGCCTTTTTACCTGATTTCCCCAAGTTAATTTACCCCAAATTAATATTCCCAAATTAATGAGTGAGACAGTAGTATTAGCTTAACATTAGCTCTATTGGAACTTTGTATATACTTTCTTATAGAATGTATGATTTTAGTTTATGTACTTCTTTCCTTCTTCTTATATCATGAACTCTTTGAGGATGGGAATTGAGGGTGTGTGCTCATATGTACTTGTATTTATCTAATTTTTAGTTTTTCTATCACCAGCCACAGGGCAAGTTTTTTGAATGAAAAAAGAAATAGAAACAGAGAAACAATATTACGTGAAAAGATCCCATAGACACTTAATTACAGACCTCAATTTTGAATTCAGTTTTTCTTGGTCCAGTTTTGGGAGCTTTGCTTTCTACCATGATACTTCTAGTAGAGGTCTCTAAAAGGAAAACAGTGTGATTCAGGTTGTTCAAGGAATAGGCCGCTTACAAGGCATGACCCAGTATAATGATAAGAACAATTGAAGAACACTGAAAAAATAATCTCCTAATTTTTAAACTTGAAAGCTCTTAAAGACTATCAAGCCTAAATCTCTAATTTTTAAAGGTCTGAGAACTATGATCAAGAGACACTATGTGACTTCCCTAATGTCTCATATTTATAAGTTTTCAAACTATTTATGGTCAGGATTTTATTTTGAAATGGAGACTTTCTTTATTATGATTGCTGTTGTTGTTATTTTATGGAAATTAGCATTTGTATCTCATAATGTGATCCTATAAATTGAGGTAATTTTATCGTTTTAAAAATAATGACCAAAGCGCAGTGAGGTCAGTTTTCTCTGTCAAATATATATTGACACAAATATTTATAAAAGCAATTTACATAGGGATGCTATTTATACCTAGGGATGCTATAACAGGATACCACAGACTAGGTGGATTAAACAACAGAGACTTATTTTCTCACAGTTCTGGAAGTTTGGAGTCCCGGATCAAGGTGATTTCTTCCAAGACCTCTCTCCTTGGCTTGTAGATGGTGTCTTCTCCCTGAGTTTTCACTTGGGGTGTGCTTATGTCCAAATAAGAACATCAGCTGTGTTGTATTAGGACATACGCTGATAACCTCATTTTAAATTAATTACCTCTTTAAAGACTCTCCAAATATAGCTACATTTTGAGACAGTGGGGGTTAGTTAGGACTTCAACATAAGATTTTTGGGGAGATATAGTTCAGTTCATAACAATAATTTTAAATTATCACTTATACCAGTAATTTATTTTCTAATAACATATCTGAAGGAAAGAATTAGGAATGTAGGTAAAGAATTAAGTACAAAGAGGATTATCTTAGGCATTATTTATTCAGTGGAGACAAATGTAGGGGAAATCCCACTGAATTCCAACCAGTGGGTCATGGTTAAGCAAATTAGAGTAAATTAATTCAGTGGTATATTGTGCAATCATTAAAATGTTTTTGAAATAATCTGGATAAATTCTGTCTGCATTACATGGTAAAAGGATTTAACATCACTATTCAATAGTGATTGTGTACACTTACACATAACCATACCTTTATATATATCCACAAATAACAAAAAAAATACTGAAATGTTAATATTGATTATATATTTTTTGGCACTTTTGTATATTTCACGTCTTCTATGAGTATTAGTATAAAAATAAAATGGAAACTTTAGATCTGTGTTAAAATGATAATCTCAATTTATAAGGTCAGATTTATTGCACTGATATCTATTAGTTTGAAGACTCTCTGTGACATTCATGAATTTCTCAGAGCAGTGAGGTTTATTCCCAAAAGTGAAATATGAAGGTAGGGTTGAAAGTTATTCTCAGTGTGGTTAAATAGTACTGTTCCTTTCCCATTTGTTATTATCCTCTTCATGGTGGCATAAAGAATTGAATGAAAGTGTCACCAAAACATATGGTTTGTTTTTCAATTCATAAAGACCCAAATAGGATGCCGGAACTTTTATCCCCACTAGCTAGCCAGTAACCAGTAACTGATGAGATATGAAAAAGTTTTCTTCTTACCTCACTGACATCTCCTTTCTTGTTTTTCTTCACTTCTTTGTTGATTATTTCTCCTCTCACCCCTTAGATATTTCAGTGCCCAGAGCTCAAACTCTTTCTTTCTTTTGAAATAGTCACTACATTGGTTATCTTATTATCTCCTTACTTGTAATACTATCTTTAGATTGAAGATTCCTTTATATTTCTAGCCTGCATTACTGTCTCTCAATCTATATCTATATCTATATCATCTATATCTATATCTGCTATATTTTTCTTATGTTTACTTACCAAAAACAGAGTTATAATTGGACCCAACAATTGGAAAAGTTTTTCTTCAGGCATTATATAGTCCTCTCTTACTATCTGCCTTCTTCCTTCCTTTTTTCTATTTATTTGGTGC
>NW_012109630.1:895346-922429 GCF_000951045.1 Mandrillus leucophaeus | reverse complement strand
GGATTTTATTTTGAAATGGAGACTTTCTTTATTATGATTGCTGTTGTTGTTATTTTATGGAAATTAGCATTTGTATCTCATAATGTGATCCTATAAATTGAGGTAATTTTATCGTTTTAAAAATAATGACCAAAGCGCAGTGAGGTCAGTTTTCTCTGTCAAATATATATTGACACAAATATTTATAAAAGCAATTTACATAGGGATGCTATTTATACCTAGGGATGCTATAACAGGATACCACAGACTAGGTGGATTAAACAACAGAGACTTATTTTCTCACAGTTCTGGAAGTTTGGAGTCCCGGATCAAGGTGATTTCTTCCAAGACCTCTCTCCTTGGCTTGTAGATGGTGTCTTCTCCCTGAGTTTTCACTTGGGGTGTGCTTATGTCCAAATAAGAACATCAGCTGTGTTGTATTAGGACATACGCTGATAACCTCATTTTAAATTAATTACCTCTTTAAAGACTCTCCAAATATAGCTACATTTTGAGACAGTGGGGGTTAGTTAGGACTTCAACATAAGATTTTTGGGGAGATATAGTTCAGTTCATAACAATAATTTTAAATTATCACTTATACCAGTAATTTATTTTCTAATAACATATCTGAAGGAAAGAATTAGGAATGTAGGTAAAGAATTAAGTACAAAGAGGATTATCTTAGGCATTATTTATTCAGTGGAGACAAATGTAGGGGAAATCCCACTGAATTCCAACCAGTGGGTCATGGTTAAGCAAATTAGAGTAAATTAATTCAGTGGTATATTGTGCAATCATTAAAATGTTTTTGAAATAATCTGGATAAATTCTGTCTGCATTACATGGTAAAAGGATTTAACATCACTATTCAATAGTGATTGTGTACACTTACACATAACCATACCTTTATATATATCCACAAATAACAAAAAAAATACTGAAATGTTAATATTGATTATATATTTTTTGGCACTTTTGTATATTTCACGTCTTCTATGAGTATTAGTATAAAAATAAAATGGAAACTTTAGATCTGTGTTAAAATGATAATCTCAATTTATAAGGTCAGATTTATTGCACTGATATCTATTAGTTTGAAGACTCTCTGTGACATTCATGAATTTCTCAGAGCAGTGAGGTTTATTCCCAAAAGTGAAATATGAAGGTAGGGTTGAAAGTTATTCTCAGTGTGGTTAAATAGTACTGTTCCTTTCCCATTTGTTATTATCCTCTTCATGGTGGCATAAAGAATTGAATGAAAGTGTCACCAAAACATATGGTTTGTTTTTCAATTCATAAAGACCCAAATAGGATGCCGGAACTTTTATCCCCACTAGCTAGCCAGTAACCAGTAACTGATGAGATATGAAAAAGTTTTCTTCTTACCTCACTGACATCTCCTTTCTTGTTTTTCTTCACTTCTTTGTTGATTATTTCTCCTCTCACCCCTTAGATATTTCAGTGCCCAGAGCTCAAACTCTTTCTTTCTTTTGAAATAGTCACTACATTGGTTATCTTATTATCTCCTTACTTGTAATACTATCTTTAGATTGAAGATTCCTTTATATTTCTAGCCTGCATTACTGTCTCTCAATCTATATCTATATCTATATCATCTATATCTATATCTGCTATATTTTTCTTATGTTTACTTACCAAAAACAGAGTTATAATTGGACCCAACAATTGGAAAAGTTTTTCTTCAGGCATTATATAGTCCTCTCTTACTATCTGCCTTCTTCCTTCCTTTTTTCTATTTATTTGGTGCCTGAAGCATCTATATTTCAGGCACTGTATTGAATGCTTCTCGGAGGCGAATAAAATCCAGAAAAATAAGTAGTCTAAGATCGTTTATTAAAATAGACACAAATTTGACTTAATAAGTAAATTATAGGCTTCTTAGAAAATAAGCATCTGTTTGACCTGTAAAAGTGCCTTAAGAATGGCAGTTCTGAAATTATTGCCCAGGAATATCTTCACTTGGTAGTTTAATACTCTTACAGTACTAATTGGAAATTCTGACTTCAGTAGGGGATTTAAACTGGCAAACATGTTTATACTGGTTAATGAAGCATGAAGCAGTCATTTCCAGTATAGTTTAAGCAGGTGTTCCGTAACTGCTGTTTATTTTTGCCAGTTTTGAAAATGTTGAACTATCCTAATTATATAAATATTTTGCACTCATTTTCCCTCAGCAATTTTTGAAGACCAGAAAATATTACAAATCAGAAAACTTATGCTGGGTGAAAATTAAAAGGAAAGGCAGTTAACGACAGCCAATTAGCCAAGTATTAGACATGTTTTTTTAAGAATTTTAGCAAATTTGTTCTAAATGCATGACACATACAAGGTGCTCACCATAAAAAAAAATAAAATGAGAATAAGCTATAATATACATTAAACATTTTCAATGCTTGTTGTGAAGTAATTCATTTAAGCTTCAGAAGCACCCTGTCAGGTAGATATTATATTTTATCATCCATTCATAGATGAGGGAACTGAAGCACATGGAAGCCTAAGAAACCTATTCACAGTTCCACAACTGAATGGTGGAACTAGAGACTGAACCCATGCAATTGCCAGAGAGCTCTTTTAGTAGAAGTTTTTTGAATAAGGAAATAAAAGAAAATCATTGACTTATTTTCCTTGTAGACAATGAAAATAACTAAATGATATATGGGTTTTGATAAATATTTTTTTCTTGCGTGAGCTTCACAATCTCAGTCACTCGTTTGTTTCACATTTATTATCTGTGCCACTTGCCACATTGGAATTCATGTGACACAGGCCTTGCCAAGAAGTTCTCATGTTGTTTTGAAGAAGGCTGAAATACCAATAAATAGTAATAATACTCTTTCGAAGGAAGAACAGTTAAGGAATTTTAATGATCGTTGTGAGTTTATCATATTTGCCTTTAGGTGAATCAGTCTAGCTTTCAGTGTGGATGATGGATTTAATGACAAGATGGGAGGCAAGGTCTCTGGGACTGGATTTAAAAAGTTGGAAGACAGATGATGAAGACCGGGAGGGTGGATGAGCTTGAATTTATTTAGGAGATAAAACACATATGACTTGGGAGTTGACTTTATGTGTATGTTTACTTGTTTATAGCATAAATTGAGGGTAAATACTACACTCACTTTTGGATTATTTGAGATCCTTGTGCCTGTGGATCACTGCAAAAGTTGTAGATTAGTAAAGGGTCTGGGATGGAGATAAATAATTTTTGAATCATCAGGATATACATAAATAACTAAAAGCCTAGGGGGAGAGCTACCCAGGAAGAGTGTGTAAAGTGGAAAGAGGGTGCAGGTTAGACCTTTGGGATTAGGGCAGAAATTAGGGTGAGGCAAGTGAGGCACTGGCCTGAGGTGTAAAATATAAGGGACTAACAAAAGACTCAGTAATCAAGAAAAATAAAAATAATAATAAATATATATAGGTACACACCTTTTTCCTTTTGCCTCAGGCTCCAGTGTGGCTCAGCATGGCACTGAACATAGCATGGAAAAGGCAGGCAGAGATGAAAATTTAGCTAATAAGCACTTTGAGAGGTGAGATGAGAACTGCAAGAGCATAGTGGGGGACTTCCATGGAGGAAGGATAAGTTAATATGTTTTTCTAATAATATATTATTTCTTATGTTCCAAATATGGTTGATTTTTATACTTTTGGAAATTATACTTAAGGTTTGCCTTGTCTGCTGGCACCATTTTTCCTTCTCAAGTTTACATGGCTATTAAGAGATGAAATCCACTTAGCACTCAATCTCATTCACTCTTTGATGGATAGCCAGCTACTGGGATCTGTTAAAGTTGAAGGAGAATATATGTTCCTCCATTGACATATCATATTCACAATGTGAATTTTTATTTTTAAGCTCCAAAGTAAATAAACTTTTCACCAGATACCCAGTAAGAAAGCAATACCTCTTCTACCCTTGCCTCTTGTTGTATGTTTGAAAATACTTTCTCAAGCATGAGCTTGGTTTTTTAATTGTTGACAATTATTTTCTTCCAAAAAAGACAATAATTGAAAGAGTTTCGGAAATAAAAAAATAAAAACCGATGATTTGCAGCTAAATATCTCTTTCAGTATGTGAAAAATGCAGGGTTTGTGTAGAGAATACAGATATCCACCTAGAAACTCACGCGTGCAAGTAACATGACCTCTTTTATTTTCTTGTAACTGAACTTAATTCTACTGTGAGTATTTGTGAGAGTGGAAACCTGTGTGTCACTTGTAGGATTCATTTTTCCCTACTTGTCCCCCTCACCCCTTATTTCTCTGGGCGGATATCTAAGTTTTACGAGGGTTGCTGGCAAGTGTGGGCTGTGAGGTAAGCCCAGCTGATTTTTCATGCCATCTTCCCACTGGTCACCATCATGGGGACTTTGGAGTCATCCTTCATTTTCATTCATTAGACCCCTTTCTATCCCTCGCATCTCTACTACTTTGAAGCCGTTCTTGATAAGATGACAGTCATTCTGATGTTCCACTCAACACTGGGGCTTAGGGAAGTTCATGGTTCAATCTGCTCTCCTAGGGCTTCGTTTGTCGATGAGTCACAGATTCTCCATCTTTGATTTTCCCACACCTGGTATTTGTCAGCCCTCTGAGAGTAGCCTAAGGAGCTGGGCATTGATGCTCTTTTTCCAAGATCTGCCAATATCTCTGGGCCCTTCCCTTACTTTTGGACCTCATTTTGTCTCTCTGTCTGTTAAATATTTGTATAGGCTGACTGGGAAGGATGGGAGTGGAAGAAAAAGTTACTTTTAACTTATCACCCATTTCCTCCTAAATCCACTGTCAATCACTGAAGTCCTTTCAATTTTTCTGAAAACGTGACTTCTAAAATTCTAAGCCCAAAAGAAACACCCTTTGTTTCTCTGCTTTCTGTAGTTGTATTCTTTCTTTCAAGAAATGAAAACCCAGCGGCCTCTCTGCCTAATAGGTATAAATTTATAGGAGGAATGGGAAGAGATGGTAGCAAAACTACAACCACCCCATAAAGACTGATTTTGAATTTGAGTTTATCAGGAATGATGATCATCTCCTGCCCTCCATCCAGTAAGTTCTCAAATGAAGGCTGGTGGAGTAGGGAGAAATGGCAGAGTAAGTTCCTATTTGGGATGGGAAAGATTATGGAAAGGTAGGCGAAGGCAGGCAATGCCCGAGGAACCCCATGTTGGGAAGCTGGGATAGTACTTGCTTGCATGATCCTAAAACTGAGGGCCAACTTAAATTTAGTAACACGGTGCCGCACTTACCTCACCCTGTTACTGGCCCAAAGGGCTTCTTCCACTGTTCTTGAGGTACCAGCCAGCCTCAGGACCCAGTAATGTCTCTGCAGGTTTTAAACTTCAGTAGCAACTGCAAAACCACAGTAGGGACCCAGATGGATTTGGATGTCCAGGTTGAGTCAGAAGTACTTGCTGGCTCACTGTGTGGGATTTCCTGGTCATTACATTAACTTCTGAATTGCACTACCAGTCATGACGCATTATTGGGTGTTCTGGAACGCTTGATATGGTATGATTTTACTGATAATAATATATTACTAAATATATTATTTTCCTGTCCTCAAATTAATTTAACTCAAAATTGGTAGACATTTGAATAAAGAGATCAGTTTGCCTATAGCCTCTTGATTTGAGAAAAACCCTGTATTCAACTAGTTCTACAAGTAAATTATGTAAGCATAAATAGCATACATACATTTTGAAAACAATTGTCCTGTGGCATTTGTTGAGAACATTGCAATGAATTAGAAAAATAAAAGTTTATTTTGAAGTAAATATATTTTAAGTGATCATTACCGAGCAACAGCTTTCTTATTTCTAACAAATGTTAGATGTTATTAATGTGAAATTTAGTAATTAATTTTGCATATGGAAAATTGAAGAAAATAACACTTTAAAGAAAATGCAAGCTTAAAATTTCAGCAGAGGGAAAAAAAATTAGGGAAAAATATACTGTGAAAAGTGACTACCTAGAAATCCCTTCAAAGTATAAAGCTTTAAGTAGAACAGGGATACTGCGGTTAAAACCTTACCTTGTGGTCGTTTACACAGATTGTAGACCTTGTAATTTTGAAGTTGAGGTGGAGTCTTTCGTTGTATGAATTCTGACATATAACAAATATTTATTTTAAAATAATAACTGGCTGCTTATACAAAGGCATTTTGGGTAGGAAGTTTAGAGTCTAGTTGTAGATTTCAAGATGGCAACAGTGGAAAATCTCAATTATGCCTCTCTTGATAACTGCATTCACTCCATAGTTTTAATGCCCATTTATGTGTTTATTAACAGCTGAATGAATATCTCCATCCAAGATCCCGTCTGTATCCAGATGCTTCTTAAGATAGTTCCACCTGGATATTGTATTGGTTTCTCATTATTACTATGTCAAAAACTAAATTATTCATGCCTGTTGCTGCCCAGATTTTCTTTTGTTATGTTGGTAGCAAAAATAATCACTTTGTCATCTAGGCAAGAAAACTCAGGGCAATTCTTGACACTAAAAATGCTATTATCAACAACACTGTATTATAACTAACATAAAATAAAAGAAGACAATTAAATGTATAACATGCATTCATTTAATGTTTTTATGCCATTTGGATTTCATTTCTGCATGGAACAATGAATCAGTATGGCATTTTGGAACTTGCCATATTTACCATGTTTGATCAATTCTCTGATGCGTATTTTATCACAGTTTCACATCTCTGGAATTAAGATTCATTTTATAGTTAATCTGATAAGAAAGTTTGTATCAGTTTATTTAGCAGTATTTTTTGTTATTAGTGTATAAAAATGACATACTTAACAGTCTGTGTTGTCTTAGCGCTATAAAATAAAGCATGTATGGAGAGAAGGCAGAAAATATTTTGACTAAAGCAAATGTTCTCCAGTTTTTATTAATGTTGTTGGTAGATCTGATAGCTTTTCATAACGCTGGAAATTCATGAAAAGGAAACTCATTGAAAATAAAAACATAGGTATATGGACAATGGTCCTAGTAACTGCAAGAATGCAGTTCAACTTAGTTTAGGATAATTTTCTCTTGTAATAATAAATTACAGAATAAAAAGCAATTCCTCTGAGATCTGAATCACATCATTTTTAAGGATTCTCAAATATATTATTTCCATGTCCCAAATTAATTTAACTGAAAATTGGTAGACATTTGTGTAGAAAGATCTGTTTGCTTATGGCATCTTGATTTGAGAAAAACCCTGTATGCACCTAGTTCTGCAAGTAAATTATGTAAACATAAGTGGCATAAATGTTCATGATCTGTAAAATATTTGTAGTTCTCCTTCCTTATGAATTTATGATATATTTATTGTACACAAAGCATTTTTGAGTATCTGATATAAATGCCTAATTTAGATTACATGATTCAGTTTCTCATATATTGTTTCCATCTCTGTGCTGAGAAGCAAATACATTTCACTTATTTTTTTCTGAAGTTCCATAATTTAGGGAGTGCATCTAACAAAGGATTAAGCTGTGTGACACAGTGCTATACTCTGTAACAGTATCTCAAGTAATAATGATGATAATGGTGATGATGAAGACAATAAGGATGGTGGATAGTGAACCAGGCTCTTTATAATAACTAAATTAGTTGATGAACAACTCTATGAAGCAAGTATTACTTCATGCATTTACTCCTTATATTCCCTTTCCTGCTTTAATTTTCTTATAGAACATATTGCCATGTAACATACTATTTTTCATATTTTACTTGTTTGGTTGTTTAGTTATTTTCTCCCCATGAGAATGTAAGGTCTATGAAGACCTGTTTTGTTCGCAGCTGTATCGTCAGCTCCTGAAATGGTGCCAGACATATAGTAAGTATGCAATAAATAACAATTAATTGAATATTTACTGAGTTCTCAGTGTATGTTAAATACTGCTTTTGGTGCTGAGAATACAACCGTGTACTTTACTCTGCCAGAACTTATATTCTGGTGGATGAGAATTATTACTGTTATTTTGTTAATTATTATAATTATTATCCTCTTTTTATTAATGGGAAATATGAAACTTGGAGGAGATGACATAAGTGAATTGCTCAATCTACACATATATAAAAATGTATTTTGCTATTATTTTGAAGAACTTTTATGTAGTTTTTTCTACTAACATACACCTAGATTTCTATCAGAGTACAAAGTGTAGCCGGGCGCGGTGACTCACGCTTGTAATCCCAGCACTTTGGGAGACCGAGGTGGGCAGATCACGAGGTCAGGCGATCGAGACCATCCTAACATGGTGAAACAATCAGCCTTCATGTGAAGGCTTTGTGCACATCTGTTAGCTAGACATAAAAGTTCCCCAGGTCCCCACTAGACTCAGGAGCCCAGCTGGCCTCACCCAGTGGATCCTGCACCGGGGCTGGAGCTGCCCGGCAGTCCCCAGCTGCCCCTGCACTCCTCAGCCCTTGGGCTCTGGATAGGACCGGGTGTCAGGGAGCAGGGGGCTGCGCTCATCGGGGAAGCTCGGGCCCCACCAAGCCCACTGCTGGGGGAGGGTGGGGGCTGAGGGAGGTTCAGGCATGATGGGCTGCCGGTCTGGAGCCCTGCCCCGTGGGGAGACAGCTGAGGCCCGTGAGAACTTGAGCACAGTGTCAGCAGGCCGTACTGCTGGGGGACCCGGTGCACCCTCTGCAGCTGCTGGCCCGGGTGCTAAGCCCCTCACTGCCCCGGGCCGGGGAGCCCACGCCCACGCCCACCTAACCCACGCTCACGACCGCCAGAACCGCACTAGCCTGCCAGCATCACTTGCAGCCCCAGTTCTGGCCTGGGCCTCTCCCTCCACGTCTCCCGGCAAGCAGAGTGAGGCGGCTCCGGCCTCAGCCCGCCCAGAGAGGGGCTCCCACGGTGCAGTGGTGGGCTGAAGGGCTCCTCAAGAACCCCCGGAGTGGATGTTGAGGCCAAGGAGGTGCTGAGAGTGAGGGCTGCTAGCACATTGTCACCCCACAATCCCACAATCAGGTTTTGTCAGTGCAGCCTTCCATGGGAGTTATTGCTGAAGTACCATAGCCTGGTCTCAGGATTCAAGGTTGGCCTTCCCGAGAAACCAGAATTTAAATTGAAAATAAAGATGAAGGAAGGAAGAAAGGAGGGAAAAAGAGAAATTTCACGAGAGTAGAAAACTTGTATCTGAAAGTCTGAAGATGGGGAAGCGGAGCATACTGATTGAAGTTAAAGTACTAAAACAGTATCAGTACTGCATGGCTGAAGTCATAGACTGGAGCATGAAGGAAGGTATCAAGAGATGATGCTGAGGACCTCTCCACAGAGTAGTGACAATGATGATGATGATAAATATTTTTTTCTAGAGAAGTTCTATAGTCTGGTTATTTCATTGATAAGTGCATGCTATATGTTTAAAAGGCACATTCTTTGTTTGTGATATGCTGTAATTTAGAGCTTTTATATATATTAATATCCCTCTTTAAAAGTATGTGTTTTCCTAGTGCTTCATTCCACACATGGACTAGTATTGTCAGAGATTTATTCTCCAGGCAGAAATATGTAATAAGATGGTAATTGACTAAAAAGAATAAAAGTGTTAACTCTTAATTTCCTGAGGCTGTTACAAAAATGCTTTGCTTTAATTATTTATTTCAGACTGATTACTACTTTCTCTACATCCATGTGACACACAAATTAAACTCGTTTGTAATTGTCAGCCATCAGCCTTGTTACTTTTATTTTGTTCTTCACTTGTTTGAAATTTTAATAATGGTTAAGCAGAGTGCTCTTTATTTTTTTTAAACAAGTTTATGTTTAATGGAGTATAGTTATCTACTCAGGGTTTAAATTGAACTGGAAAAAACTTTCCCCTAAGTAAGGTGTATTTCAATTAGCTTTATTTGCAAAATAAGGAAAATTTTTCCTTCACAGCTTCCTTATCTTTGAGGTTGAGTTTTTATGAGGGAAAGCAGTGGAACCTAAAGAACTCAGTTGTCAGTAGAGAGGTTGGTTAAGAGAGTTAGCTCTAGAGATAAACTGCTTAGCTCAAATTATTGGTTTTGCCATTTAGTAGAGTATGACCTTGAGTAAATTTCTAATTCCATTACTGTCTCCATTTCCTCATCTCTAAGTGAAGATAGTAATATCTACCTGATAGAGTAAATGAGTGAATGTGCATAGTATTCTTAAAATCCTGGTTGGCATATATATATAACCTTCTATAAGTATTATTGCTTATCATTATCAGCATTTATAAGGGGGATGCTCTGAGGTTTCGGTTACTACATATGGAAGCCTATCATGATAGTGGATAGAGAAGAACAATGTGTATGGAAAAACCATGGAAAAGTACTGAGCAGCAAGATACTGAGGATGGTGATGGAAGACAGAGTATTTCCTCTATTGCCCAGAAATTTCCTAGTAGCATATTTCTACAGAGACAGGCAGAAACAGAAAGAAGAGAGAGAGAAACAGCCACAAAATTTTTTTGAGCAGTGTCTTATATGTGCATATGGATGGATTCTTTTGCTGTGATTTTTTTTTTTTTTTTTTTTTTTTTTTTTTTTTTTTTTGGCTGTATTTCTCCCTTCTCCAAAAAGCCTCAACGTGATGCCTTGGTCTTGGAGAGTTTTTATCATAGGCTAGAGGTGTGTATTGTCATGGGGAATTCCACTCTGGCCGAAGCTCTCTTGTGTGAGCTCCTGCGGGGCTACTAACTGCTAACCTGAAATGTGTTCCCTCTCTTATAATGGCCCAAGAGTGAAATATTTATTCTCCGTGTCTGACAAGGAAATTTCTCTTGGGAGAAGAAGTTGTTCTTATAGACTACATATTAGTCCAAGAATATTGAGAAGGGATCCAAAAGATCTGGAACCAAATAGATTGAATTTGTTTACACAGAAATTCTTTGCATAATCATAAATATTAAGCTGGAATTTTATGATGTATTATAGGTCAATAAGTAGTATATAATAAAGCAGATGTGTGTTAAGACTTTCTATAAAAACAAAATATGTATATTTTAAAAGATATTAATGAAGCATATTACAGTATTTGCAAATAAGAAATGTCTTTGCATATGGGAAAATACAGTGCTCTGAACAAAAGAAATCAGCAAAATTGTCTTTAGAGTCTAATGGTATATTTTACCTTTGCAAAACATTTATTTGGTGCTCATAGCAAATAAATATGTGAGTTTTGCTGTTTTCCCGAATGGGCATACAATGGCAGCTGTCTTTCTAATCGTTCCTCTATTCAAACACTAATCGCTGGAACGCACGTAGAATGCTAGACGCCTGAATAGGTAGACAATGGCAGCAGCGTTTTTAATCACAGTCCCATTCATGCACTAATCGGAGTGATGATTAAGGGACATTAGAGGGAGCACTTTGACATCTGATCCTTTGAACCGACGTCTGTGCAGGCTGCACTCCACAGAGCTCACTTGGCCAAACTGATTTCCTTAAATAAAGTGCTGTGATTTCCAGTGCAGGAAATATTACATTAGAGCCTATTGAAATGATTAGGAATTGAGGAGCTTTTCTTTAGGTGGGAATGTGGTGTATGCTGTATACTCACAAAAGTGAGATCATTAATATTGCATGTACTACTTTGAATATCAGGGACCATAGAGAAATAACATGAGAAACACCTTCCTGCAGTCATGCACTTAAAATGAATATGAACAAAAATGTGGAACTCTGCTGTCATAGCTCTCCATTATTGAAGTTTATGAATTTTGAAATATTTGTATTTTTATATAACATGATAAAGATCCACACATCCTAACTGCATTTCATATTTTTGTTTTCATTAAGCCAGGATATTTTTAATGTTACCTTTCTTCAAGTTGCTTTAATTACAAAAAAAAAAAAATGTGTTATAACCTATTTGCATGGTCATGCTTTGATTCAGTAGTTGTTAGTGAGACAGAATGGATTATTTTATTTTCTCTTTTCTTTCAAATTTCTAATATCTATTTAGATTTTGCTAACCTGTTCCCCAGAATATGTCATGTGATTTACCCTAAAAATGTTAGTATCTATCCAACATTTGCAAATTGAATCAGTAGTTAAAATTCCTACGTCAATATTTGAATATGGAGCTCCAAATATCAATAACTGTATATACTACATATATGTGTAATGTATGTAGGGGAAGAAAAAGTTTTTCCTTTAACCTCTTATGTTCAGTGGCTGGGGCATGTGAATTAAACTGACAAAAGACAGATTAACAGGAGAATATGCATACACATTTTATTTGATGTTCATATTTTAATTGATATGTGCACAAAGCCTTCACATGAAAGAAATGAAGACAGAAAGAAGCAGTTAAACCCAGGGGCTTACAATACCATTTTAATAAAGAGAGATAAATTGTACAGAAGTGATAACACAAAGGAAAAGGGGTTTGGGATTCTAGGGGTGATAAATTGTGGGAAGATAAATATATGAGGGATACTAATGGAAGATAAGGGCTATTTTAGTAAGGGTTGTTTGTGCGAATCCATCTTGGTGCCAACTTTCTGTATCGAGTGATAAGGGTTGTTCTCCTCCTGGTATGGGAGAAGGGAGGGGAACACCTTCACAAAAGGAAATTTATGTCTGCTTTTAGGCAGATAGGGAGAGAGCAAAGAGCAAAGAGCTCTTTTTGCAGTTTGTTATTTCTTAAGTGCCTCCAGCTCAAAATGGTCCTTATGCCAAGGTGGCATATTTTGGGGTGACGTATTCTGACCCCCTCATGTACAGCCTCTTTGGATTGTTTCCTTTATTATGTTTCTTATTTATAGGATTCTTTCCTACAAGATATGAATATTTATCAAAAATTCTGGATAAATTTGACTGTGATATATAGTTCTGAAGGTACCTGCCTGAGAAATCTACAAGTTTATTGGTATACACCCTTGAAGCTTTCTTTGTACCACCTAACTGGCCCTGATTCTGACCACTTGAATCTGATGGAGAGAACTGACCCAGGCTGGGTAAATCAGGTTCTCTCCTAGATATCTATGACAAGAGATCCTTTTTCATTCTGGACTGTTTGAGCAGGAAAAAAATGAAAGCTTGGTGCTGCAGGGTGGCCATTTTCCACTTGCGACATATACTAAAAATCAGAAAAGGCCACGCTGAGGAGAGAGAAGACAGAGGCAGTTGTAGAGAAAGAAGCTACGCAGGTTTCTCATAGCTTTGCGTAGGGAGAGTTTTGCAACTTCATGTTTTGTGAGATACTCTTGGATAGACTCTTTTTATTGGCTTAAACTATGTAAACAAGTTTGAGATACAGACAACCAAAAAAATCCTAAGGAGCACAGCGCTATATGTCAAGTTTTAATGACCTAGCTAGAGGTGTTTTATTTTTATGGAATACGTTGAAATTACGATTAAGTTGTGTGAGGCAGTAGGGTATAATATAATCAGCTCTGGCTCAGACACACATGCCCAAACTGAAATCGTCTCTACATTTACTAACTTGAACTTGGGTATGATTCTTCATCTTAACTAGCTAGCTCTAGTTTCTTTCACTGTTAAATAGAAATATTGATAATTATGGAAATCTAACTACATTATTTTGAGAGCTAAGGAATTTAAAAAGGGTATAATACAAAGTTTAGCACATGGTAAATGCTCACTAAGTAGTACTTTTCATTATTAATATTTTAGTTTTGCCTAAATATTGGGAATGACTTCTGGTTCAGATGATTAAGCATTTAGCTTGGATTTCTTTGAATAATATTTTATCTTTTAGTCATAAATTACAGATATTATTTGAAGTCTTTCGTAATAGTTCTTGTTATCAAGATAGTATCTTGTTATTAAGAGTGCGTGTGAGAACCCTTCCTTTATGGCCTACTCTGGCGCCCATTTGTCGAGGTATTTAATGCAGGTGACTCCATTTAGATTCTGGCAACTTTTACACTTTTTGTTTCTCTTCTTCAATTGTTTTCTTAAAAGATTTATAGTTTTCATGATATAAATAGTTTAACTCCTTGGATACATTTATTCTTAATTATATATGTTTTAGCTACTTATAAATGGGATTGTTTTCTTGATTTCTTTTTTTGGATGGTTTATTGTTAATGTATAGATATGTTACTGAATTTTGTATGTTCATTTTGTATCTTTTAAATTTACAGAATGTATTAGTTTGAATTAATTTTTGGTGTAGGCTTTTGGGTTTTCTATACATGAGACCATGTCATCTGCAAACAGACAATTTAACCTTTTCCTTTACATTCTGGATGCCTTTTATTTCTTTCTCTTGCCTAATTGCTCTGGCTAAGACTTTCAGTACTATGTTAAATAGAAATGGTAAAAGTGGGTATCCTTGTCTTGTTCCTGATCTTAGAGGAAAAGCTTTCAGCTCTTTACCATTGAATATGATATTAGTTGTGAGCTTGTGATACATGGCTTTTATTGTGTTGACGTGCATTTTTTCTCAACTAATTTTTAAAGTGCTTTTGTAATTAAAGGATATTCAGTTTTGTCCAGTGTTTTTTTCTGCGTCAATTGAGATGATCCTATGGTTTTTGTCCTTTATTCTGTTAATGTGGTATATCACACTTACTGATTTGTGTATGTTGAACCATCCTTGCATCCTGGGGGTAAATACCACTTGACTATGGTGAATGATCCTTTTAATGTGCTGATGAGTTTGGTTTGTTAGTGTTTTGTTGAGTAGTTAATTTTTGCTTTTGCACTTACCTAAAGTCTTCTACAACTCAAATCTTTCCTTCATTTCAAAGCAGTTTTCTTCTCATGTCAACAGCGGCATAATCCATAATTATTCATATGGTTCTTCCTTTTTTGAGTACATAAGACAGAAGATGTAGAGGAGTGTTCACTGCAGACTGAACGGTTGGTTGTGAGAACTGAGGTCCAGAGTTAGGACAGAGTTTAGAACTATGTGAGCTCTTAATACCAATATCAGACTGAAGAAGCAGGCACTTGTTTAATAAATTTATCGTGTTTATGTTTGAGATATGGAGGTTCTCCAAAGTCACCCTCTGTTGCTCATGTCTAATGACAGTATTGAATGCTAATATTCTCCTATCTGGTTTCTCTGCCTCTCCCCTTGTCCTCAGACATTAAAAAACACCCAACTGTATTGTTATTTTGAAACCCAAAATAGATTATGTTTTCCATTGTCTTCCTATGTCACTCAGAGTAAAACCTGGTCCTTATATAGCCTACAAGCCCCTATCCTTATCTCCTGCTGCTTGTTTTCCCAGTCTCCTAGTCACTGTCTTCTGGCTTCCTTGATTTTTTAGGAACACTTCCCACAGCCTTCTGCCTCAAGGCATTTGCGCACTACCTTTTCTTTATGCTTCGTGTTATATACATACTGCACTTCCTTACTTTCATCATATGCTAGGTAATCAATGGGAATTTTCCTAACATGCAACATCATATGTAACATGCCCCATCCAGCATTCCTTTTTGCTCCTAATCACATTTTATTTATTACTCCTGACTACATTTTATTTTCTCTACAGAATTTCTTATCATCTCTGTCTTTACTGTTTTGCCTAATGCTTCTTTCCATCTCTAGGGTTCAAGTTTCCTGAGAGCAGTGGCTCAATCAGTTTTGTTTACAACTCTAACTTCAGGGCGTAGAACAATACCTGGTACCTTGTGGCTACTTAAATGAATGAAACGAAGATTCTAGAGACTAAATTATGCTACTATCTCAAATCTAATCAATGATATAAAAATACAGTCACACAATATAATAATTGAAGTTCACTTTTAAAGTTTGGTTTTTCTTTTTTTTTTTTTAATTTGTTTATTATTATTATACTGTAAGTTGTAGGGTACATGTGCATAACGTGCAGGTTTGTTACATATGTATACTTGTGCCCTGTTGGTGTGCTGCACCCATCAACTCGTCATTTACATCAGGTGTAACTCCCAATGCAATCCCTCCCCCCTCCCCCCTCCCCGTGATAGGCCCCGGTGTGTGACGTTCCCCTTCCCGAGTCCAAGTAATCTCATTGTTCAGCTCCCACCTATGAGTGAGAACATGCGGTGTTTGGTTTTCTGTTCTTGTGATAGTTTGCTAAGAATGATGGTTTCCAGCTGCATCCATGTCCCTACAAAGGACACAAACTCATCCTTTTTTATGGCTGCATAGTATTCCATGGTGTATATGTGTCACATTTTCTTAATCCAATCTGTCACTGATGGACATTTGGGTTGATTCCAAGTCTTTGCTATTGTGAATATTGCAGCACTATTCACAATAGTAAAGTTTGGTTTTTCAAATTCATTTGCTTCTTTAAACACATCCATCAGTATCTGTTGTCATACCTCTACTCATTAACAGAAGGCCAGTAAAGAAACTCTATTGTGGAAGCCATACTTAGCCACCACGTATAATTGCTCTGCACAAGCCCTCCTGTGGCATTTCTCACCTGAATCAAAAGTCTTCCACTTCAAAGTCTGTAGCAAGGTGGTTAGGAGAATGAATGGAAAATAAAGGTTTATTTTAGATATACTTTTGGAATTAGTTTTTGAGGATTTATCCCAACGCTGAGTAAGGAAGTTTTCTCTCTGTGGCCATGTAACTGCATGCATTTCCATCTCTTCTATTATCAGATTAGAGAAAACCTCACAATGTAGTAAACTCTTCTTGATTCAAAGATAATTTGAGTTACTAGAGAGTAGGAATTGTGTCTTAGTCTTCTTTGCTTCACTTTTGTGTGTATAACCACTTGTAGCTCAATAGTTTAATGAATAATGAAAAAAAGAAGTTGTCTTGTATATATTAATTTCAAATGTATTCCAGTGTTGATATTTTCAATTATTTTAGGTATCTGTTTGTATTAGGCTTCTTTTCAAAACCTGGGGTTTTAGGTAGAGACATTTAGGGTATGGTTTGATCAGAATCGTGGTTGCTCACAGTCTTCTTGGTCTGCCCATACAGTTCTGCCAATTACGTATTCATAGTATAATTGGCACATAATTGTTATTGATCTTTATGCTCATTTGAGATCTACCTCTTATACTGTTAAACATACACGCACTGTTATTTTTAGAAAAAAATTCACTGCGTTTATATTGTGAGAAAAATGGAACCATGTGGTTAATCAGAGGGTAAAGGAGGATGACTTGAAGGAACAGAACAAGATGGAATAAGTAAATGTAGATGGAAAGTCTATGGTAATTTTCCATCACATAAATGAATGAATACCCAGTATTGAATAAATCATGGATTTTTAGGTCTTAACATTCCATATTCTTTGAAATAAATTATTTTTCAAATATCTCTAGAGATCTTTCCCTATTTTCAGAAATACTGTCTTAGAACAACCAAAAGCACAGAGTATATAGAAACTTGAGAACACCTGTGGTGAGAAAAATTAAATGCATTTCATGTGGCTCAGTCAACAAGCTTACTCTGCTTGTTAGAACTGTTTATTTTAAATTTCTTGTAAAATCCAAATAATAGGCAGACAAGTCCTTACCTGACCAACTTGTTGTGTAAGTTGTCGTATACTGTTTGATTCTCAAACCCCCTGGTGAAAATGTCCCAAAGCCTATGGAAGAAGCAGACATGTACAATGCAGTAGACATTTTTTCCCTCTACTTCTGCAACAATATTTCCTCCTCCACAAACAAACACATAGCCTAGGTTTGTTACTTCAAAAAAAAATTGGTGAAATTATGTTATTACAACTAGAAGCATTCACAGATATATAAGCAGCTAAATAAATCTCTTGCCCTCACCTGGAATCAGGCTTCAAAAACACTCTCCATTCTCTAGAAAATGGCAGGCTCTCATGTCTTACTCTTAAACCCACCATAATATGGCTTTCCCCTCCTCTGCTCTAGTGAAACTGCCCTTAGGAAGGTTACAAATGACCTCTTTGTTACTATTAATAAATCCAGTGAAAATATTTCCAGGTGTTTACTTACCAGAACTTTGTATAATTTGGCACTGTGGATACCCTCCTTCTTGAAGTATTTTTCTTCTTAGAACAACTTCTCGAGTCACCATCCTCACCATTTAGTATTCCTTCTGCCCATCTCTTCCTTGGCCTCAGTTTTTGTCTAACATCTCTCTTAAGCTTTCTCTTATCAAGATTTATCTCCAGAGGTGGGGGGGGGGGAGAGCGGTGGGGAGAGACAGAGAAAGAAAGAAAAGAGAGAGATGCCTACTGGACTTATTTCAGATGTAACTTCATTTCTTCCAAATCAATTTCATTCCTAATGCCTAGAGTCATCTCTGTGACTCAGGCCTGTAAACAATCACCGTTCAAATATGTTTACTGAATCCAATCTTGACCTTCAGGCTTCAACTAAGATTTCATACCTTCTGGAAAATGAATCTTTCCCAGGTCCCCAGCCCCCTGAACCTCCCTCTAATATAGCCCGCTCTGCCCCCTTCTGCTTTTCTTTCTCCTTTTTTCTTTCAATTAAGTGATCTCTGTTGAGGGCTTATTAAGTGCCCAGCACTGCCTTACCATTTGGAAAACAACAAAATAGACCACAAGTTTTGCTTAATGAGACTCGTTCTAGTCATTGAAAGACAGACAACAGACACTTATAAATAATTACATTATACAGTTTTAAAACTTACTTACATAGTATTAATATTGCTCATTTACTTGTCTTTCTTCCCAAGGATATTAGTTCCTTTACCTACTAAGTGCCTGGCATTTTATTGTATGCTTAAAAATATTTATTGACTCTGGAATCTGCCTTTAACACTAATCAGTGAGTGCTCTTGCCAAATTAGGCTGGTCTGTATTCCAGGGTTTTATATAAATTAGCTTTAGTCCAATGTCACCTTCTTGCTTTGTTAAGACTCTAAAGATAAGTTGCCTCTGGACAGATCTATATTACTGTGTTACATGCATTAATTATTTTATTTTTATTCTAGTTTTCAGGGTTTTTTAATTGATTGCCTTCCAATATTATATATAATTTTATGTCACATTATAACAGTATTATAATGAATTGTTCATCATATTAAGACTTCTAGAAAAGTCTTCTGTTAGTTGCTACATACAAGACAGAATTTAACTGATTTGTGGGCAGTACATATTGATCTAGTCCATTAATTTTAATGACTGCATAATATTCTATAATATACATATGTAATTATATATTTAATCATCTTTTTATAAGGACATTTAGTACTTCCGAGTCTTTACCATTGCAAACCATGTGACTGTAACCTCTTTGTATATATCTTCTTATGTATATATCTGCATGGTTCTCTAATATAGCTTCCTAAAAGTGGAATTGTTGGTTTAAACAGTGAATGCTGACAAAGTATTCTCTAGAAAGGCATTACCAATTTATAATCTCCCAAATAGTAACGGCTGTTTCCCTTCCCTTTTTCAGACCTTTCCTTTACAGATATAATGTTGTTATGTGTGTGTAATCATATTCTGATGATCATATGGCATTTCTTTATCAAAGGAAGGGGACGTTAACCTCTGAATCTGTGGCCTAGGTCATGTTCCTCTGCTGGATGCCTTCCTTGCATACCATATCACATATAATTTTGTCTGAATTATTAATATCATTATTATATTTCACTATATCATTTCTTGCTTTAGCAATCTTAACTTCTCGAGTAAAATACAACACTAAGATTGAAAAAATAATGATTACAGCTTGGATAGGTCTTTGGTATAAACATTTTCTCATTTTATTTTTTTGAAGAGTATTTTTATTATTACAGATTTGCCTAGTAGATATTCAAGACTGATGTGATGATTTTGTCCAAATGAGCATATTTTTCCTGTTGTTATATTTGTTAGTTTCTCATTCACTTACATGGTAGTGAGAAAGTATAGAATAATTGCCTTTTTTGAATTGACTATAAAATGTTTTTAATTTGATATAATATTAGGTAATTATTTTTTAATGTTCTAATGTTTATTGAGAGTAAAGTATACCCCCTAATTGTGGGATATTATGTTTGACATATGCCAATTAATTTGAATTTTTGAGTTATATTGTTTAAACAATACTGTCAGGTCTCTGTTTGAACAAGTCAGATCATATAGTATGCACAGTCTAGATAAGGAAGATGAACAATAAAGAAATAAACAAGTAGACAAAATTTTAGATACTGGTGAATATAAAGTAGGGAGAAGTAAGAGTTGTTGACTGGTCAGGGAATTTAGGTTGGATGGTCTTCAAAGAGGTATCTATGTCATAGTTAAAACTCTTTCAAGTTTTGTGTATTGTATTTTACTTAGGTGTATAGTATTGTGACTTTTGTTTTTGTTTGCTTATTTAATATATTTTTTCTCCATGCTTTTATCTGTAATTTGATTTCTCAGCATGTGTCTGACTTGTTTCTCCTTAGTGTATGTTTGAATTTAAATATAATTCAAGGTGAAAAATGTTGTCTATTATTGATGACTGTAAACCAGTTAAACTCATAGTAATAAATGATAAATGTGTTTTCTATCAAGTGTTAAGTACTTTTATGAGTTTTTAAAAAATATTTTCACTGTTTTCTATATTCTTGTACATATACTGTGGTATATTTTATTGTCTTCTGTAGTGATTTGGGAGGAAAATTCCCCTTTAAAAAAAAAAGTGGTTATCTTTAAGACCTTATTAACTATGTTTAAACTGAGATTGTTCTAATTTTCTAAGGCAGTAAATAATAGTAAGGATTTTAGTATCTACACTTCTATTCATGAATATTTGCATCGTTTTGCATTTCTTTATGACATCTTTGTTTTATTTACGTTCATACATTTCTCCTGGTACATATGTGGAAAAGAGTTCTTTAGAGTATACGGGGCTCATAGAGGCTGCAAATGTAGAACATTGTAGCAGAATGTCAAATTGTTTATGCTATTTATACTTCCGCAGCAACATTTTAGAAATAATCCTAATCCCTTTCCACATTGTCTCCGACAATTAGTATTGTCAGCCTCTAAATTTTGGTTCACATTGATGTGTAAAATTCATCTCAATACATTCCTAATTTGACTTTTCCCTAATTACTAGTAAGGGATGGATCTAATGAGTTTGAACATCGTTTTACGCTTAGGGCTTTGCATGTTTATCTTGTGTGCCATAACTCCTGTCTTTTGTGCATTTTTTTTTTGTTATTTTTTTGTTATTGATATTGAAGAGCACTTTATATAACATAAATTATATAATTTTTACCTTTATGTGTTGCAAATATCTTCACTCAGTTTGTGGCATATCTTTTCACTTTTTATATTTTGATGAATAAATGTTCTTATTTTTAATTTGGTTGAATTTATCACCCTTTTATTTTACATTTCTTGTTTCATTTCTTGTTTAAAATTCATTGAAGTTATATCTCAAAATGATGTTTTCCCACTAATTTTGTGTAAAACTTGGTAAGTCTTTACAATGACACAAAGTTGTTTTTTCCTCCTGAGTTAAGGAGCATCTTCTTTTGCTATACTCAGCTTACTGTTTCTGCATCATTTGTTATGTTTTATGCTTTTACGATATCCTCTATCCATATATTGAATTTCTTTTACTAGTACAAAATAGTTATCATTTTCCCTTAATTTATTTTATGTCTGTTTTTTGCAGTGTATTTTGAAAAATGATCTCAAATTGATCTGTGATACTAGTAAATTGTCTTTCTGTCTGTAACGTCAGTTCTATTTTCTAATGCTTACAATGGATTTGTGTTACTATTACTGCATTTTAGTTTTCTATAAGTGCCTTTCTCTCATGCCATCTGCATCTTATTTAGCTAGATTTTATCTCAAAAGATATATAAACCTTAAAAAATTTTATCCTTATCTCTTTTTTAAGTCCTTCCTTTTTTATAACCTGTAGCTTTTTGTCATTTGAGAAGACAAAACATTTTCTTTGTGTATTAATTATCTTTAGAGTAATGCTTTCCAATGATTCATATAATGAGATTTATTTTTATTACTACAGTTGTTTTCATATGGCTTTTTTTTTTTCAGTATTTCAGGTTAGAAATAGTTTCACCCATTTTTTGTTAACTGACTTTGTATCTATTATTTCAGTTGCAAATTTCAGTTTCTGGTTTGTCATTTGTATGGAATGTCATTGTGCATTGAGAATGTCACTGGTTATATTTTATTTTTTACGTAAAGATTTGTCCAGTACTTAGGTGCCTCATATTTACTGGAATTTATGTATTTAATTTTTTACTTTGTGCATAATTCTCTGCTATGTGTTGGTTTCCACTATAGATATGTTTTATTTCATTTGTTTTAGAAAATTTCATAATACCTTACGTCCCACAGTAAGCTAATTTTGTTATGTTTTTCTTTTTTATACTTTTAAGTACAAATATGGTTTATATCTCTTTGTAATTGTTTTCCAGTAGTAAATAAGATATTTTTAAATGTGATCTCAAAAAATGTTTAGAATTTTATTTATCTGTGTAGAGACAGGGTCTTGTTCTTGGGCTCAAGTGATCCTCCCATCTCAGCCTTTGGAGTAGCTGGGACTATAGGAATGCATCACCACACCCAGCTAATTTTTGTATTTTTAGTAGAAACAGGGTTTCGTTGTGTTGCCTAGACTGGTCTCAAACTCTTGGACTCAAGTGATCCACCTGCCTTGGCCTCCCAAAGTGCTGGGATTATAGCCGTGAGCCACCGCACCCAGCCTAATATTTAGAATTTTTATCTCCCATACTTATGAAAATCTGAGGTAGCTCATTTGATCTATCAGAGAAAAATATGGAAAAATATTAAATTGTTACAAATATTTATATTAATAATGTACCACCGCACCCAGCCTAGAATTTCTATCTCCCATACTTATGAAAATCTAAGGTATCTCATTTGACCCATCAGAGAAAAATATGGAAAAATTATTAAATTGTTACAGATATATATATATTCATAGTGGAAACTATCTTTGTCATTTATATATTTGTTTACGTTTATAATGAGTAAATATACACAGTAAAAGAAAGGTTTTGCATACCAGTATACTGAAGAAACTTAAAGAAAGGAATCCTTATTGTTGCTTGTCTTGCTGGAGCCTGTTGACTTCAGTAGTGATAGCACCATTTTCAAGAGACCGAAGAAGAGAACTGGAGCCAGTGAAGGACACATAGGATTTACCAAGAGAACTTACATATAGGGTGGTCCAGTGGTGGCGGGCCGGACAGGAGAACTGCTACTGCTTGTAAAAAACATGAAGTTTATATAGCGTTTTCACTTAGCATTCTCCCCCTAGCATCCTCCATCTGACAATCTTTAACCTGAAACAAAAGGCCTTGATCCCCTCTACAGCCCATGTTCCCCATGAGGGGCCAGGTTCAGATGTTCTTTATAGATAAGGAATGAATCTCCAGGTTGATCATTGCTGGATTCCTTAGCTTGGAACTCCAAATAAACATTAGTTATTGCTGTCAGATGCATCTGCCATACACTGCTCTTTATTGAAAAGGGTGGTGAATGGTGTTGCTAGACAACACAATCCCACCATAGAGATTCTTTATTTAAGCTTACATGTTTTATATTTAAAAAGAATATTGCTTAGAGTTATTTGTGTAATAGGCAAACAGATAGAAATCTTAAATCTGAAGAATAAAACATAACAAAAAATTATTTCTTTTCAAGAACAAAGAAGGAAATGATTCAAAAAGGAGGGAAATTATCAAAAATCACCACTAGAAATAACAGAGGAGAAAAAATTGAGGAAAAATTTGAAAACCAAGTAAAATTAGATAGTAGATGTAAAACGTAAATTCATAGAACTGTAACGTAGCATGTTATGTTGAATCAAAATTAAGTACTACTGCTACATAATATTTGTCAAACTCATTCTGCATTTGGGATTAAAGATTTCATGTATATATTCATTAAGCATATATTATGACTACTATTAAAATTGTTTTGACAGTAGCAAAGATTTGATAATACTTAATTGAATGAAGTACTAGATAGTAATATCTATTTTTTCCCCAAAGGCTTGTATGTTTATGTAGTTTCAATTTTTAAAAACCAGTTTATTTTGGTAAATATATTAGTCTCATAACTTGATTAAATTTAGTCTTTGGTATATAGATATAAGGTTTGAGTTTCAAGCATCTTAACTGAAGATTTCTCTGACAAAATTCTTATTACAGCCAGTGTTAATGGGACTAGTCAAACAGCAAAAACAGATGTACTATCTTTATAATATCTGGAAGTAGAAGAAAGGAAGCAATTGATTCATAAAATTCACTTTTAAATAAGCTGAATATATTAAAACAGCATCCTAGAATTGTAATCCTATCAAGTTTTCATAATCACTTAAATAGCCATAACACAAAAAAACAAAAAAATCATAATTATTTTTGAAGATGCTTGCTGTGTTTCTGGATTATTTTAGCAGACTTAACAAAAACACTGGAATTCATGGTCTACAAATCAAATAAGATTGAAGCAATTTCGTTATACAATTCATATATAAATAATCATCTAAAGTTGCAAAATATTATCTTACAGATTCCAGTCCTATCAAGCTTCCATTTGAGCCATTGTATAATCACTTAATAGTGGAAGAAATAAAAGGGAAGAAGTTAAAATTCCTTTAGTAAACAGAGGAGAAAAGCATTTTGCTCTAATTCTGAATCTTTAGAAACAGACTCATTGGAAGAGGAACAACTTATGTTTCAGAAAAACTCCCAAACCAATGTTTGTTTTTCTTCTGCTCTCATACAACACAGCAATCATCCACACAGAAGACTTGTTTGACCAAGAAGCCCCATACACCCAGCAGTTGACATCAGCTGAGTCTCTTCCTAGTCAGACTGACATTATTTACCTGGAGATAGTGTTAGATTCCGCAAGCTGAAGGTTCAGGCCTCGAGACTGCACCCCTTTCAGACACTAGTATCAAGTTGGGTCTCCAGAACTTCAGACCAGCTAGCTTCAAATTGGAATTCCCATGACCACCTCTTTGGGTTTGACTAATTTATTGAAGCAGCTCACAGGACTCAGAGAAATACTTGTTTACATTTGCCTGTTTCTTGTAAATGATATTACAAGGGATACAGATGAAGAGATGCATAGGGTAAGCTACAGAAGAAGGGATGTGCAGCTTCCATGCCCTCCCTGGGAACACCCTCCATGAAACTTCATGTGGTCAGCTGTGTAGAAGCTCTCTGAATCCTCTCGTTTTGGGTTTTTATGGAGGCTTCATTACATAGGCGTGACTAATTACACCATGGCCATTGATAATCAGCTTGTCCTTCAGCTCCTTTTCCCATCCTTGGAAGTTGGGGGGTGGAGCTGGAAGTTCCAATCTTTAATCATGGCTTGGTCTTTTTGGTAACCAGCCTTATCCTGATGCTATCAGTCAACATTAGTATACAAAAAGACAACACTTTGGAGATTCTAAGGCTTTTAGGAGTTGTATGCCAGGAAACATGGAGGAAGACATATACTCCATGATAGCTAGGAAATTGACTCACTTCTATTTTTCAGGCTATAGGGGTCTGAAGACAAAATCCAGTGCTGGTATTGAGACCTTTCTTGTTGTCAGGGGAGGATGTACTGGGCGAGGCAAGTTTCTGGGAAATAGGGTTCTTGGAGGGGTTCGTCTTTATAGAATAGGAGGCTGGGGAGAGGATCCTCTTCTCAGTACCTGCCACTTGGGATCCCTTTGTAATAGCTGACTTCTAACAGAATGAACGTAGATTCAGAGCACCAGAACCTGAACCAGAAACTCCACATCAGTGGGAGAGTTGGGCCCAAAGGAGGTCTGCAGCATCTGCCAATGCCACGGATACCAGGAGAAACTAAGTTTTGTGCTTATGGAGGACCTCCCATGTTAGTGGGAGTGGTCTTTTGGAAGGACCCTGCTTATGCGGTGCTGAGCCTGTGCTGGGTAGTGGGTGGCATCTGGTCTGTATCACTCATGAGGCGTTGCATTTGCACACCTTCACAACTTGATACTCCTCCTTCCTCAGAGATCTGGTCAGCCAGAGCATGCCCTGGTGGTCCTCAGAAGTCTCTGCTAAATGTTTCACTTGGAATATCAAGGATATTAGGATTTTTTTTGAAATATGTAAATTGTTGATAATTAGTCTTACATGCAGGCATTTTGTTTTCTTACGTGATTAAGGTTTCACTTAGACAACAGAACTCTCAACCTGTTATTTGAGTATTTTGCTCATTGGAAATAATCTGGCTTTGATAATTAGCCAATGACTTTTTTCTCTAAAAACTTTTAGGCTTATATTTTATAGATATCCATCTCTTCACATGCCTGACTGATCTTTTCACCTCCCTTGGGAAGATTCTTCTCTATCTTTATGGGGTAAACACAGTCTAAATAGGATATTTTATGAAAATACATTTCATTTCTTTGATTCAGTTCAAGAAGGACTTGAAATTTCCACCAGCAGTTTTGCGTCTCCTTTCTGTGTGCATTTTCTTGTTAGTTTGTTTCTGAGTACAGTGAAGCTTTCCCAGTTTGCAGATTTTTAATATGACCTTCCCTCTTTCAATTAATTTAGTGAGCATTCGTGTTTTTTGAATCAAGGTTTTCTAAATACGTAACTCAGCTGCATTAATAAGATTCTTCAAAATTTTGATTCATCTTCTAAGATGTCTCCATTTTCTGTTGCATTTTTATATCCAAGTTCCTACCATCCATGTTGTCTTCTCCAGGAACAGTAGCCCAATCTCTCACCTTTAACTAGTGTTCACACAGGAGCTTGATCAGACATTTGTCATGTTTTAGAACTTGTTTCCTACACATTTTAGAATTTTCTAGCATTTTATTCTGCTTAGTATGTTTGCTCCGTCTTCCCTTTTCCTCTCTTCAGCTTTTTGTGAAAGCAGCTCTGTGTTTCCCTGAAGATGGGAATTTTTATCTGAAGTGCCTTTCAATGCTGTCTGAAGTTGTGCTTCATTGTTCCGATGTATTTCAAAGGCTGTTTTGGTTGCAGCTATATGAATTGCGTTTGGATGAATCTCCTAAAAACTGAAACATTCTGTCCTTAAACTATCAACATAAGTTGTTTTAAACATTTAGATTTTTTTTGGTCCTTTTCTGAGAGTCTCTAATATAAACTCAAGTAAAGAGTTGGGGCTTTCTAGTGCTTTATTAAAGATTTCCAGTTTGTGAATTTCTAATAATTTGTTATTGAGTTTGTCTTCTACTAAAGTTG
>NW_012109630.1:892074-894184 GCF_000951045.1 Mandrillus leucophaeus | reverse complement strand
ACAGATTAGAGAATATGCAGTAAGCTAAATAAACTTTGGAAAATTGATGTATGATATTAAAGATGCTGCTTATTAAAGTCTCAACATCTGTAAAAAAAATCTGCAAATACAGATATTTTCATGAATTCCTTTGCAGAAATCTCTTGTGTTTCTAAATTTATCAGAGAATCTTGTACATCTCTCTCTTTTCTCCAAAACGTATTTGCATAGAGGCTTGAAAAATCAAGAAAAAAAGGCAAACAATTAAAAAACATGAATGTTTTCTTTTTATGTACATATTTTCTGAATAATAGAAATGGTGAATTGGTATTTCCTTTTTATTCTCAAGAGTTAACAATATGATCAGTAGTCAAATGTGTGAGCAACAGACAGGAAGATGAGACAAAGCAATATTTTAATTCTGTTGCTATAAGAAATGTCTTTTCATTTTTTTTCTTATATGAGATTCTTTTTTGGCCATAAGTATTTTTTGCAAGGATGAGACAGATTTGCCTCCACATGGACTGGTTTATTATAACATTTTCTTTTAATTGTCTGAGTATAGTTTTGTAAAGCAAAACAATACTGGAAAGTGGGAGAACACTATTTATGTTAACTACTCAATCTTAGACAAGTCACTTGACTTCTGTGCGTTATCTGATCATCTCTTGTTATCTGATGATGTCCTTCTGTCTACTTCCTAGTAAAAGTGTTAGTCTGAAGATAGTTGAAGATGATGTGTAAAACATTTTGGAAAACATTAAATGTTAAATAAACCATAGCTGTTAATTTATTCATACGGTTTAATAGATTTACTAACAATCTTCATTTGGGTAATATTCTAGTTATAGACTCTAGGCCACATGTAGTGTAATATGCATCACACTTGGTTAGGAACAAAATCAGCCTTGAGGTTGTGCTCAGCAATACCATAAACACTGATGCTCATCAAATAAGCCCACATTTGGCAACACAATCTTAATTGTTTTTATCAGAGCAGTTCACCTGCTTCAGAAACTTAGTATGACAATACCCAGAGAGTTTATTGAATTTATATGCTTAAGACTGTGCATAACTAAACTAACAGCATATAAGTTTCTGAAGGATTGATTTAAATATAAATCAATCATTAATTCAGTACATTGATATTGAGCATTAATTCAGGAAACTGATATTATCATATAATAAACTACAATAGAACAAGCACTGGGTTATGCACCAGACATTTATACATAGAAGACAGTTCCTGCCCTCATAATATTTAGTGCAGGAGGGAGACCTACAGAATGCTACAGTAAAACAAGAGAAACAACTTGACAGATGCCCAAGTGCTAGGGTGCCCTTCTGTGCAATTATTTCTCAGAATGGACTCTCTGGGTATCAGGGGAGGCTTCTGCCTAGAAGTGATGTCATGATACAAAGGGGTTTGGATATTGACAGCCAATTGATTTTCAGTAATAAATTGGTGAAGTATCTCTAAGGGAAATATATCTGAATACGTCTTGCTAAAATAGCTTCCAGTGTGCCAGCTTACTAATTTATAATGAGGAAAATATGTATAAGTATTTGAATTGCAATGAACATCATTTTCTGCCTGTGTTTCAGCTTCATGGGGTAACACATCATCATTATAAATATGTTGTTGATTTAACCTGAGAAATCATCATCCCTGAAAAAGAAAATCCATTGAGAGTCAAATTGTATTCAGAAAGTTGCTATACGAGCATCAGATCAGTTGAATTTGAGTAAGATGAAAAATAGTTGGCATTATACAAAGCAGTTTAGCAGTGGAAATTACTGTTAAAAATGCAGTGTTCATTGCTCAATGGCTACACTCCACTTGTACAATTTGGATAACATCATCATTAATACAATAAGAATTATTGTAATAGATTCCATGTTATTATGTTTTATTCTCCAGTTTAAAGATGGGAAAACTGAGTTTTGGAAAATTACCAGCTCTGTGATATTGGGGAGGTTACTTTAACTGTCTAGTCCTCAATTTCCTCATTTATAAAATGAGGATGAAAGTAATATACACTAATATTAGTAATAACAGTAAATAATAATTACAATGTGACTCCTTATGTCTGGCACATGATAAGCACTATTAAGTTATAATAGCACTTAT
>NW_012109630.1:885839-891799 GCF_000951045.1 Mandrillus leucophaeus | reverse complement strand
TTTTTTTTTTTTTTCTCTATACTTTAAACTCTAGGGTACATGTGCACAACGTGCAGGTTTGATACATAGGTATACATGTGTGTTGGTTCGCTACACCTTCTGTCTGGTTCAAAGATGCAAGCTTTAAGCATTTTCTTTTTTACAGTCCTGGTTTTCCTGAATTAAACACAAACATAAACTTGTAGCCATATGTAGACAGAAAATCCTCAGGTATAGTGCATTATCATTGATAGAAAACTTTCACATATATTTGTTTAGAGCCTAGAGCCCAGTTTCTTTTTTTTTTTTTCTTTGCTACTGTCACCATTAGCCAAGGTAGAAATTTCAAAAGTTGGCCTGCTACTTGCTGAATTTGGAGGACTAGGATTAAATATCATATTTGGACTTCGGGACAGAAACTCTCTGTAAAATGTTATGATTATGTAGAGATTTGAAAAGACTACATAGGGGAGGTCCGAATGCTCCTGCATATTTAAATTATAACTATATTTTCTTGAATTTCTGTGATGCTGTTTGCCATTCATGTGTTTTACCTTTATTTGACCTTGACCTTATATGCCATATGTGCATCTAGGAGATTTAATACGTATAGTTGGTGAAAGGAATAAAGAATGCAGTGATATATTACACTAGCATAAATATAAGGAGAATCCTAATCTGACCTCATCATAAGCAATACTTTCCACTTACTTATTTGAATAAGAATATTAAATAAAGAACAACATAAGTGACATATATGGGAATTAGACAATGATAATGTAGGTTCCAAAATTATAAATTGTTAGAGACTTATCATCGTATATAAAAGTCTAAATGAAAATATCCTTCCATATATACTTTTGTATTAATAGAGATTATGGCTATCCCTTTTTCAAAGAGTATCTCCTTGAGCATCATTGCTTTGTGAAATGATAAAATATTATGACATTTAACTTATGAAAGACGCTAAAGTTCTGTTTTACCCTCAGCTTTTCATAGTATGCGTTACTGTGTTTTATTACATAGACAATGTAAGAAACCAGAGGACAATTCATTTTTTTCTGTGAAGTAGAAAATTGGTAAGGAATCATGGAAGATAATATATCATATTCTTAAAAAGGACTTGTGTTTTAAAAATAACCATTGATTTGATTTTTAATATATCGTTTATAGAACAGATGGTGGAGTTTATAGTTATAAGGTGTTTACAAATTAAGACATATAAAATGAAATACAAAAATCACCTTGCTGGATGGTTTTTTGTAGGCAATTAACTTGATCAAATTAAGTTGGAAAATATAGGTGACCGAATTCTATAGATGACACCATTGGTAGTTTTATTTTTACTTTGATCTCCTGTGTTTTTATCTGTCATGATTGCACAGCACCCTTCTTCTTCTCATTTTTTCTTTCTGTTCAGTCACTCTGATATTCTGAGGCTGATATTTTAGATGTTTAAAACCAGATTCTGCTCCAGAAAATCCATTTGTGTTAAAGAATTCATATGATATAAAAGGACTGTTGAATCAAAGGACCAAATATTTCATTAAGAAGCATTGTAAAAGTGAATAATATCCTAATAAAAAGTTTTATACTTCATTATCATATCTAAGAATTTAGTTAAGCATATCTTAATTTACTTCTTTAATTAATACCTACTTTAGAAGTTAAGTAACAGAGCAAATTGGAGATTTAACCTACGTTTTACCATTTGCATGAAAGGTACAAAAATATTCTATACCAGCTGTAATCATGCATGACTTTAATCAGATATTTGGAGACCTATTTCAATTGCCTGCGGTGTTAGCTATTCAAACTCAAAATATTCTGTAAGATTCCCTTATAACTTGAGAAACAGATGACTCATTTCCCTTAGACAGCTCAGCTTGTGCAATTTTAGCTGTGGAGAACGAGCTGTCCATTACTTTTTATCACCATTCTCTGCTGAATGCATTTGCTCTTTCTTCCTTTCCATTGCTTGTGTTTGTTTATCTAATTTGGATTATTAGCATGCCATAATGGTCTATAATTTTTTTCCCCTCAGTCATTTACTTCTCAGGCAGGAAATTTCTTAGTGCTCCTGAGGACAACAACAACATGTGATATTTTGTTTTTGTTAAAGTCACAAAATTAAAAGTTTAGAAGACACTCATGTATTTAGGAAAAGCTCTATTCAAACACTGCTGAGGAATATTGGCCAGTATTGTTTCCTGTAATTTTGTAGAAATAAAATTTGTAAATTTGTAGAAATAACGATAGAACTGATCTTTGTGATGAATGGCAAGTGTTGCAGACTTTAATCAAATATATTCCTTTTATCATTATTATTAAGTTTCTTTGAAAATTATGAAAGATAACTCAGTTCTTATTTGTGGAGTGCTTGGAGTATGCTGGTTCTGGTACCAAACTTCTAAGATTCACATCTAGGCTCTGTCAGTTTCTATGCAGGAAACCTAGGTAAGTCATTTAAACTCTGGGCTTCAGTTTTCTCAGCTGGCAAGAAAAAAAAAATGAATGTAGAAATGGCTCTCTTACAGGGTTGTTGAAGTGTTTACAAATTAAGACATATAAAGCACTTGCTTAGAACAATGCCCAATATAGAGTAAGAACTCAGTAAGAATTAACTGCTAAAGGATTTTTAGCGTCGAGAATTTAGGAAATACATATACCTAGAACAAAGGCAAATAGAATCACTTGAAATCCTACCACCCAGAAATGAGTCAATAACATTTTGAAGTGTGTTCAGTCTTATTCTATGCGTCTGTATTTTTATTAAAAAATGAGATTGTAGTGTATATTCCTAGTTTGTAACTTTGTTCATTTAAAATAATATGCAAATGTTTTGCATAACCTTGTATTATACTACATATTATTTAAGGGGCTTCAGTATCACAATAATATGGTAATTTGATTATCTAATGCTCTAGAGCTGATCATTAAATTTTTATACAGGGCTTTTTTGTTTGTTTTGTTTTTTGCTATCATAAGCAATGCCTCAATTGGTGTAATTGTAATCACTATTATTTCACGTATTTAAGAGTATTTCCTTAAGATATATACAGATTTTCTTTCTAATATTTAAACTTCAGTTATTACTTACAGCTCAAGCTGAAATTGATCCAATTTCAAATGTTTGGAGACAGGATTCCTAATCTCCTTGTAATACACAGAAAAAAATCCCGAAACCTTTCTTCATTGTTTTCCTATGAAAACCTTTGTTCTTTATTTGAGCTTCTCCAAAATAAGTATAATACTCAAGATACTGGTTAATGGTGCCATGCAGAGGGAGGTTCTGCTTATACTTAATTATACAACATAGTTTTTCCTTTATAAGTGGGACACAATACTGATTCGTATCAAATTAAGCAATATTGTATATAAGAATTGTGCTTGATATTTACATTCTAGATACACATAAAAGAAAACTCCTAATACATCCGTTGCCCTAATAACATAAAATATAATTGCATTTCACAGTCCAACTTCCTGACTTCTCTAAAGTAACACTTTCACATCCTCTTGAAAGATGAACTGAATTTAATTTACTTTACTCAATATGACATTTTTGCAAAATAACCACTAAAAGTCTCTTAAATGTTTTCTAAATAGAAGTGGTATTTTCTCACCCAGGCTCGGTGGCTCACGCCTGTAATCCCAGCACTTTGGGAGGCCGAGGTGGGTGGATCACGAGGTCAGGAGATGGAGACCATCCTGGCTAACACGGTGAAACCCCGTCTCTACTAAAAATACAAAAAATTAGCTAGGTGTGGTGTTGGGCACCTATGGTCCCAGCTACTCTGGAGGCTGAGGCAGGAGAATGGCGTGAACCCGGGAGGCGGAGCTTACAGTGAGCCAAGATCGCGCCCCTGCACTCCAACCTGGGGCTTGACACACAGCACCATGGCCAACAGCACATTCTCTGTGACCCCTGAGGCCACTGCTGAGCTATCTCAGGTGACCAGAAGCCTGCATACCACTATGAACTTTTGAGAACACACATACACTATTCTTCCCTGAACCAAACAAGTGCCTGGCAATGAGGACAGAACTCAGTGGGGGTGGGGAAGGGGAAGCAAATAGTAGAACACAGCTTTCCCACCTCCTTCACATCCTGGCACTCAGAGACTATAATAGAATCACCTGGCCCCTGAGATATGCAGGGGGCTGAGGTGATGGGCTTAGCTGATAGGATCAAGGTCTTGTCGTACCCATAAAGCATTCATGGGTTCTCTGTTGGGAAGCTTAAACTGTGTTGGATTTGCAACTCCTAGGCTTGGCCAGTGCTCCTCCTTCTCTTAATAAACTTTTCATTCTGTGGCCATAGATATCTCACCCCGCTCATGATAGACACAAGACTCCTGACTCTGTACCCTCTTTTGTCTGTATTTGGCTGGCCTTGAATGTACGTAAGCAGCGGGTATGGGAGTGGTCTGGAAGACTGAACCAAGAGTTTCAACTTACTTCATTAATACCAGCTTTCAAAACTACAGAAGAGAAGTATTCAGTAGAATTTTCAGACTTTTCACATTATCAACAATGTGCTATCTAAGTTGATTTTCAAACTCTTCCTGAATGTGATACAATGTTTTCTGACACACAAAAACCTTTCTACATGCTAGTGTTCAGAATCTTAAACTTGGGACATTTGATACTGAATAGGACTGTCTCTGCTCCCTTGGTAGGAGTGTTGGGGCACCTGAGCGGCTTCTCAGTGTAGCAGATGGCCCTTCAAACTATAACCACGTATTGCATAAATGTGTTATATGTTATTTTTAGCGACTATTGATTATCAGACAGATTAGAGAATATGCAGTAAGCTAAATAAACTTTGGAAAATTGATGTATGATATTAAAGATGCTGCTTATTAAAGTCTCAACATCTGTAAAAAAAATCTGCAAATACAGATATTTTCATGAATTCCTTTGCAGAAATCTCTTGTGTTTCTAAATTTATCAGAGAATCTTGTACATCTCTCTCTTTTCTCCAAAACGTATTTGCATAGAGGCTTGAAAAATCAAGAAAAAAAGGCAAACAATTAAAAAACATGAATGTTTTCTTTTTATGTACATATTTTCTGAATAATAGAAATGGTGAATTGGTATTTCCTTTTTATTCTCAAGAGTTAACAATATGATCAGTAGTCAAATGTGTGAGCAACAGACAGGAAGATGAGACAAAGCAATATTTTAATTCTGTTGCTATAAGAAATGTCTTTTCATTTTTTTTCTTATATGAGATTCTTTTTTGGCCATAAGTATTTTTTGCAAGGATGAGACAGATTTGCCTCCACATGGACTGGTTTATTATAACATTTTCTTTTAATTGTCTGAGTATAGTTTTGTAAAGCAAAACAATACTGGAAAGTGGGAGAACACTATTTATGTTAACTACTCAATCTTAGACAAGTCACTTGACTTCTGTGCGTTATCTGATCATCTCTTGTTATCTGATGATGTCCTTCTGTCTACTTCCTAGTAAAAGTGTTAGTCTGAAGATAGTTGAAGATGATGTGTAAAACATTTTGGAAAACATTAAATGTTAAATAAACCATAGCTGTTAATTTATTCATACGGTTTAATAGATTTACTAACAATCTTCATTTGGGTAATATTCTAGTTATAGACTCTAGGCCACATGTAGTGTAATATGCATCACACTTGGTTAGGAACAAAATCAGCCTTGAGGTTGTGCTCAGCAATACCATAAACACTGATGCTCATCAAATAAGCCCACATTTGGCAACACAATCTTAATTGTTTTTATCAGAGCAGTTCACCTGCTTCAGAAACTTAGTATGACAATACCCGGAGAGTTTATTGAATTTATATGCTTAAGACTGTGCATAACCTGTCTCTTATACACATCTAGATGTGTATAAGAGACAGATAGGAGGCTGGGGAGAGGATCCTCTTCTCAGTACCTGCCACTTGGGATCCCTTTGTAATAGCTGACTTCTAACAGAATGAACGTAGATTCAGAG
>NW_012109630.1:864354-880414 GCF_000951045.1 Mandrillus leucophaeus | reverse complement strand
TAAATGGAGAGAGTTTTTGTCTGAATAATTATTTGACGTGTTTTTGTAGAGATTATAGTCTTATTTTTTAGCAGTCACTGTATTCCAAATGTATTTTGTGGTTCCTGGGAGGAAAGACGTTTATTTTGAGGAAAAATATAAAACTCCACATCCAGATCTAAATTCGCGTAGTCCGGTTCTAAATTCATGGCAGTCCGCTGGAAACATAAGACTGAATCTTAGGTAAGAGTTCCAAAGTGTAAGTGGGATGTGAGTGTGAATGGGAAAAAGTGATACCTGGGGCAGCCATCCCTCCCTCCACTTTATGGTTTTGAATTTCACAACCGAAAAGTGCTGTTTTTTTGAAAAATCTGTATTTCTTACTGAATATTTCTGTTACCAAAGCATATGATGAACTAATGTTTTACTAGTTCTATATTTTGAGAAGTTAAAAATAGGTGAACAAAGAATAGTCATTAAAAAATAGAAAGTATGATGTGATTTTTTTTCCTGTGATTTTAAGACAATGAGGCTACATAGCTATTTCCCTGTAAAGACTTCATATTGTAATTTGAATAAATGCAAATGTTATCATGGTTGAACAGAATAAACAAATACTGTTTCTTCTTTATATTCATACCAATCTCAGTACTTCACTTCTAACACCAGATGTGTGGGGTTTTCCCACCCCAAGTAATTCTCCAGTTCTCTGAGAACACCAACGAGGTGTTCTGCAACTTAATTCTGACACTATCTACCTGGATTTAGCATCAGATCCTGTGGGTTACGGGCTCAGTCCCACAAGATTTCCCGAGTCAGATGCCAAACACAAGTCCAGGCTGTCTCTTGTGTCTCTGAACAACTATCTATAAATCTGATGTTGCAATAGCACCCTCCTTGGGTTCAATCATTTGTTAGAATGGCTCAGAGAACTCAGGAAAACAGTTTGTTAGATTCCCAGTTTTTTAAAATAAAGGAATGCAACATAGGAACAACCAATTGGAGGAGATGCACAGAGCAAGGTATGGGGATAAAAGACATGGAGCTTCCATGTCCTCTCTTGGTTGTGCCACCATCCCAGTGTCATGTGATCCTTGAGGTGTCACTTCACCAGCCAGAAACCTCTGTGTTCAACAGAGCCTTCTGCCTGAGTATTGCCCATGCCTGCTGGGCTCATTCTGCCCACTTGGCCCAGCCCACTATTCTCGGCTGGCATCACTGGTCTGGATCTCATACCTGCCAAGGGCAAGCCAGTTGTGGAGTGAAAAGAGGTGTGTGAGTGAGTGAGTGTGGGGTCCACCCATTGCACACAGCCAGGGATGCTGGCTGCTGCGGCAGGGTGGGCAGCTCCAGGCACTGGCACAGGTCCTGGCTCCATGTGAGGCTGTAGCTGGACCAGATGTACCACACACAGCTTTTGCTGTATATGCACCCATATGTGGATGAGGGGAATGTGATGGTTCCCAGAGGCATGGAGACGTCAGGAACCACAGAGCCCCAAAGAAGATGTGACAGCCCTGGCTCAGGTAACTCCTAGGTCTGACCTCCCTGAAGGGCCACAGCTCTTCTCTCCTTCTTGTCTCCCACAACATGGCAAGCAGTAGGAGGGTTCTGTTTCAGCCCTGTTTGTGTTACTGCTCTTTCAGTCCCACCATTTGGCAGGTCCTGAGTTCTTGTCCCACGTCCAGGAAGAATGAAGTATGCAGACTACTGGAGGGACAGCAAGGCAGAGAGGAGCTTCACTGAGTGACAGAATAGCTTTCAAGAGACCCACAGTGGGTAGCTCCTTTCCACAGGCAGGTCGTCTTAATGAGTGTCCAGCTCTCAGCAGAGAGGGGACTTGGAGTGGGTAGCTTCTTTCTGCAGGCAGATTGTCCCAATTAGTGGGAGACCCAAATTGGGGAGCCCCTTTCCACAACTGGTTGTCCTGATGTCTCTGAGTCTGGCTGAGTCCAGAGTTTTTATGGGCTTCAGAAGGGAGTGTGTGCTGATTGGTAAATAGGTGGCTGTGGGCAGGTCCGGAAAAAGCACCGTAAGTTCTGACTCCAGGGACTCCACCTGGAACTGACAGTCCAGTCCCCATGCTTCAGGAAGTCCCTGGCTTGAAGGTGGGGCTTCACTGGGGACCCATCCTTTTCCACTTTTGAGGCTGTCTGCGTACTGCTGCCATTGATGATGTCATCCACAGTGCCCAGGCTATTTGTGCCAAGAGTGCCTGCAGGCCCGTGCTGAGCCGCCCTCAGCAGGCCCTGCTTTACCCTCTTGCTCATCGGTGCCCAAAGTCCAGAGGGGGACAAGGTGAGAGGCAGCTGGCCTGTTAGCACTGCTGCAAATGTGTGCACATCCAGCCAGGTTGCGACAGCCCCTGGGCTCAGCCACAAGTTTGCTCCAAATTCAGAGCAAGTGCCGGGGGTGGGGAGAGGCCAGGTAGTGAGAGCAGGTACTTCTGAGCCTGTAGGGGCAGTGGGGGGTTTCCCAGGCCCCTGAGAAGGCAGGATTGCCCAGGTCTGGAGCCACAGCTGGGTGGTTGCAGCTGCACCCAAGAGGGCAAGGCTCCCACCCTGCCAACTCAGAAGGGAGTGGGGCTACCACCTGTACACGACTCCTGCTGGCCCTATGGAGCATGTAGCGCTGGCCATGCTTCCTCCAGCCATACCTCCCCAGCTGCAGCTGGTGTCTTCACAGTGGCCACTTCAGATGGTCCACGGCTGTTATCACCAGCACCTCCACATGTTCACTGACTCAAAGCTCTGTGAGCCCCTTTATTTTGTTTATATAAGGGTTTCATTATGTAGGCATGATTAATCAAATTATTGGTCATTTTTAACTCAAACTTCAGCCCCTCTCCCTTCTCCTAGGATAGGGGATGGAGCTAAAAGTTCCAACTCTCTTATTACATGGTTGATTGGCTGGCAACCATCCCCCATTCTGAAGCTGTACAGGAGCCTCCAGGCATCAGTCATCTCATCAGCATACAAAAAGACACTTATGACTTCTGAGATTCCAAAGCGTATAGGAGCCAGAAAACAGGGATGAAAACCAAAATATGTATTTTTTATTATATTGCAGTATCACAGTGGTTTGGCAAGATTCTCTGTGATCTGAAACCTGTGTTCTATTTTTCCTTGTACTATTATGTACCTAATTATCATATTTTAGGCATACTGATTCTCTTACTTTCCAAGTTCATAGGCATTTTAGGGTCTTTGCAGTTCCTTTCCCTTTGTTAACATCTTGAAAATGCCTTCCCTGACCATTCTGTTTATACTAGATCTTTATTTCCCTATCAATTTATTCTCCTTTCTTTCCCTATAGTGTTTAACACTATCTGATAAACTCTGATAGTATCTGAGGTTATCACATAGTGTTAAAAATAGACATTTGAAGTATATATATTTTTCATATTTTAAAAAAGGTATTTTAAATATATATTTAAAATCATCTCTCCTTGTTCATTAAAATGTAAGCTTATGAGGGCAGATGACTAGAATATTTAGAATAAACTCTAAAAGCATTTTAAATTTTTTTCTAGGAAATTCAGACGGATCAAATTCATACAAATGCTGTACATATGAAAATAATTATGGAGTGTTTAGAGTATTGTTCACTAAATTTATGAACATTTGACTTCTCATGGAAAGAAACATGACTATCCTTTAATCTAGGTATTCCACTAAACAAGCTCAGTCTGACTGTATGCTCTAAATAAGTGTTAAAGAAAACCAAATTCACATTTCTAACTTGTCTAGGGAAATAAAAGTTCTCATACAGTCGATATTGTAATGTCCACTGGGGATTGTTCAGAAGGCTCCATAGATGATGGCTTTGGGCCAGACAATCAGATTATGCTGAGGGAAATTAAGATAAAATCCTGTTGACTGTACTGAAGAGAAACTTATTATTTGCTGTGAGGTAAAATAGCCTCTCCTAATAAATCTGAATGTTTTAGTGAGTTGAAGTGTTATTTATATTCAAAAGAACATATATATAGGGAGGTGTAGGGGGGAGTTATTGCTATAGTGAGAAGCTGTAAAGCAATATTTTGTTGACTATGGTAAAAATTGGTTAAATGCATAGGGTAACTTTTCCAATTTTAAGCTCAATTAATAAGGAGGGAAATTGAGACCCTGAATAGGTTTTCTGAGATAGGTGTCTGAATAAATTGAGACTTAAGACAAGTCAGAATGATGAAGTAAGGCTAAAGGATTGGATTGTTCAGGCTTGAGACTAGAAGAGTGGGGAGTTAATAACAGTCTTTAAGGATGAAGGGTTCTTATAAGAGAAAGAGGACTAGCTGTTTTCCATCTCCAGTGAGGACAGAACAAGAAGATGGGATTTAACAAATATTTATTGAACATCTCCACCAAGTGCAGAACAAGAGGATGGGAAGTATAAGTGCTTTAGATGAGAACTAAAGAATATACTAAGATGAAGATTTTAATTCCTTGAGAGGTTGTGAATTTTGTTTTTTAGAGATCTTTTAAACAATATAGATTTTCTCTTCATAACTTTATAAATAGGCACTAGTGTCAATTGCCTTTAACAAACGTTTATTGCATTCTTAAAGCCCCTTCCAGTTTAATGATTTCAGCAGTGTGTCAGTGAATAGAGGGCTGATAGCTTTGTAGAACTAGTCACCATTTAAGCTATTTAAAATAATAATCATGATGTTATAATAATTAATGAAATCAGTAGAAGAGTAAAAGGTATTAATAGTTGCATTTAGTAGAATTGTTGTGCCATATAAGTTCCTGTATGAATTGTAGAAAGCATTAAAATATTTGGATTATTCAATTGTATTAAAATATCTTCTGATAGAAATAAATATATACTAGTGAGAGAGGAAATCAACCTGAATTGCCACCTACTATGATCTTCCTTTGAAAGGCCATTTGGAAACTAAGCTCTAGAAGAATATTTTCCTCTTTACAATTAACATATGCACTGACAATTTAATTTTATTATACTTCTTATTCTATTAATGATTGTAGCCAGTATTTATTCTAACAAGGATAGCAATATAGCTATTCAGTTCAAGTTGAAATATTTAATATGTTTAATAAAAATATTACTTTATATGTTGCCAGTGTTGATTAAAAACAAAATTAAAATATACTTAACATCTTTCCCTGTGTAGCAAGTCAGTTTTTAAGAATTTTATCAACAAGAGACTATATATCAAATTTTCCAGTGAAATTCCACTAATGGTAAAAGAAACAAGCCTCTGACTACTAGAGAAGATCCACGCCCTTAGCCCACAAAAGGCAATATCTATGAAGTCTTTAATTTTAATAATAATGCAAATTTTGTATTCCACATATATATTTTATTTATTCCTTGAACTTCTAGTATGGGTCAGACTCTGTTTAAGCTCTTCAGATACAGAAGTGAACAAAATACAGGAAAATTTCTTGTCTCCTAGATATTACATTCTATTTTGATAAAATTAATGATAAAAACAAACAAACAAAAAATAAGCATAATGTTCAGCATGTTAGATTCCTATAAGCTTTCTTCATTTTGACATTAAAATGATATTCGAATTTTCCCTATCTGGGATGAAATACTTTTTCTTCCCCTGCTACTCTGTTTGGATAAATTGGTGGGGTACTCTTTCTATGATCCTATCAGGTTCAGGAAACTGGTTTAAATTAAATACTTATGTCAGATATTCATTTCAGCAATGAGGCGATTATCATTCCCGAGCTGTCATAGCATTGAAGATTGCATACAGTCATGGGGGGAGAGATGCCATCAGTTTCCTTTTTCCTTTTTGCTTGTAAAATATATCAACATAATCACTAGTAAGAGATACTCAGAATTGAGTCAAAGAAGCAGTACAGTGGAATATTTCCAGGCTGTGTTGATAGAAATTTTGATAAGTATATTTTTTGATGACAAGTTAAGCCACTTGTGGATTATGATGAGATGAAAGGGTCACTAATCTTTTGGTCAATCTTCTCTTGTCTCTGTGATAATCTCATAAAAGGATCAGTTCAGGGAATAATGATGAGTGATAATGCCATTAATTTTAACACTGATACTGTAATTTTCATCACATGTAAATTATCTGAGCCTTGCAATCTACATAATCAACTCTCTTCATTCAATTTTCAAATTTCATTTTCATTGCAGCATTTCGGTCATGTACCATAAATATACTGTTTCTTTACATTTTTTAAAAAATGAATCATGCCCAAAGTTGTAAGAATACTTAAATGGACCAAATGTGCAAACGTCTGTGTTAGGGTGAACAATGAACTTAAGTTGTTCTACTTGTAGTTTTTAACCTCTGATAGAGCATCATTTTTTCTTCATGGAGAAAAATTCTTATACCTACACTGTCTTCCAGTGAAGGTCAGAAGAGCAAACTATCCACATTCATGCCCATTTGATTAAAATGAACTAAAAGATATAATTATGGAAACTTCAAACATCAAAATATATGTAATTCAACTGTTTTATCACTGAAATAAACATATTGAGAAAAAATAAAGTCTTGCAGACAAAGTATAATTTGAGAATGAGGCTGTTGCTCCTTGGAATTTGGAAAGTGGCCAGGCCTCGATGAAGTGAAATCCCCTTCTATTTCTGCCTTTCATGGATTTCACATCATTTGTGCACATAACGCCATTCATTTTTGCAATTAATATATTTGTTTAATAATTAAAAAAAATAAGAGAAAAACTTACCCTACTGAAATTTTCTTCACATATTTTAACTTTAAATATTTAGGAAATGAAGACATCATAAAAAATAATGGGATGAAATGGTGAATGTGGCAAAGAATAAGGAAAACTGTTGATATTCATGCTTTAATCCCAGAAAAATATGGTATCTGGTTAACCTCCATTTTCAACCAGTTATTCAGAAATTATTTCTGTGTATTAAATTTTATGGTTTAGTCTTAGATGAATAACAACCCCATTTTCCACTTGGATGCTTCACTTTGGCCCAAAGCAGATTCAACTAAAATATTACAGCATTGGACTTAAAAAATTACTCCTATTTCATTGATCAAGGGAGAGGGCGTTCTGGGTTTTTCTGTCATGCATTTGAAAAAGCACTTTGTAATATTCAATACTTTATTGTTGTCTCCTAATTTATATTTTTGACGCTATACATTTTCCTCTAAAAATCCACTATAGCTTTATCGCCAACATTATGTCATTTTTTGGTTATTCTTAATATCCTTTAAAGAGAAGCATCAAACTATTGTGTGGCCAAAGTTACCCTACACAAGTGAAAGGAAAATTATTGTGAATATATTTATAATATAAATGACAAAAATGGCAAGGGATACGAATAGGCAATATCTAAAAATAAAATGTAAATAGCTGATAAACACATGAAAAGATGCTCCACCTCATTAGTATCCAGGGAATTATAAAATGATTTTCAGTCTTCAATTGGCATATGTAGGAGATTAATAATATCTTGCACTGGCAAAGTTTCAGGCAACTAAGCACTTTCATACATTGCTACTGGATTGTGAATTACTACAAACTTGTGGTGAATTGTCTAGCAATGTGTATCAAAATTGTTAAAAAAAGATCCTGTCATTTTCACTAGAGAGAATTTATCCCCTAATAAGAGAAGTCACCATCACACGTGTGGAAGGTATTATAGCATTATTCATAACAGCAAAATTCTAGGGGACGAAAGCTACATTTCTCTCATTAAGAAAATTGTTGAGTGAAATATGTAATATTAAGAAGTTTTTGGAATTTTATAGACGTATTTATTGACCTGGTGGTAGATCCACCTATTTGTGGTATGCAAAAAAAAAAAAAAAAAAGTATTGCTGACTAATTTTTTTTGAAGTAAGTGGACCCCATTGAAAAACAGCAAGTACACACACAACATAAAACGTGTTGTGTGAGCATGGAAAACTATAGAAAGGTAGTAATCTAGCTCAGTGGAGTAGAATTAGATGTTAGGTTGGAGACAGAAAATTATTGTTACATAACTTTGTATTCAGTTTTTATAAAAGGGCATATATTACTTTTGTAATTGAGTATATTAAGATTTGAAGCTAAAATTTAAACCATTTACAATATGCATAATTTTCAACATGCTTTATGTATTGGGGAGTATACTGTGAAAGGAAGGCAGGTTAATAGTGTGTTTGTTACTAAAACATTTTTTAAAGGAAGTGGTTTTGGAAAGAAGTGGATGTGTTTTGTAGGAGAAAGTTTTGTTTGCCGGTTGGTTTAACCAAGGTGTAAAAGAAGTCTGATTCAAGACTATAAACTTATTTTTCAGAAAATTGATTCATGAGGATCTGCAGAAATCACTGATACTGGTTCCTGTAGTCCCTATTGTTCTATCATTGGTCCTGTTCATTTGATGTGATTGAAAAGTTTATAATGTTAACTTTAGTAGTAAAACTCAAGTTCTATTATTTTTGAGTTACTTAATTGTTTCTACTCCAAGGAAACATACAATTGGAAATAACACAATACTGAGTAACTTGAAAAATCTGACTCTGTTGATTATAGTTGAAGAGCAAAATTTTAAAACCTTTTTCCAAAATAGTTTTTGTGAACCTAATGTTCTAGGAAAATATATTGTGTTTTTCATTTGTCTTTGAATGCCCACAACTCTGAGCCACATACAATTACTATTATATCTGGATTTATATGGTTTATATAATAAACTTGAGTTTGATATGTTACAACATTAAAGTATTTAGAGAACTGGATTTTTTTATGTTTGCGAATTCTGAAATGCTTGATAGTATTAGAAACATACTAAACAAAATGCTTAATTTATTATAAAGACTACTCTCTGAGACTTGTTTTTAATATGATTACTGAGCTTATATAAAAATTATATTTCTGGTCTAATCTGTTTAACCAGAGAAAATCAAAACATACTTATAATTTTTGATATTTGGATGAAAGTGAGAAAATTCTTTTTTATTTTGTATCTTCTAAAATGAGGGTCAAAATTTTATATATTTAATAAGAAATATAGAAAATTGGATAGTAACAGATGATAAGCAACTTGATATGTATTTCAGACACCTGTGTTTCAAGTGTCTGTGCTGTTGAAATAAAAAAAAGTGGGTGCCTTAGAATTCTATTCAGATCCCTGCTTCTATTTGCCTACTATCTGCTATGTTAGATTTTTACCTAATTAATATTTTTAAAAAGTCATTATCACATTCAAACATTTGATTTTTTCGGATGGAGAGTTTATGGAAACAGAGTTTATCTTTTCTGTATTGATCTATTTATTGCTAATACTTACAATTTTAGAACTGATAATCACTTATTATTCTGGGAAATATGAATTATTTATTCAGTTGCAAACTTTTGAAATAACTGTCTAGTGTTTTAGAAACCAGAAACAAAAATTATAATAGGAGTTTAGACTATAATATATTGCTGCAAGGATAATTATTAAGGGAAAACACAGCTGACATTTTCTGATTTATGCACACAATCAGAGATGGAGTCCAAGGACTGTGACATAATTATCTTCATGCTAACAATTTTTGTAAATCTCTTGACAGAATTTTAGCTAATTTTAAAATGCCTTCTGAAGATTAGCACTTAAAATTGTTGGGGAAAATAGCACAATTTATTAGCAAGGGTATAATTGTAAACCTTCTAAATACTCATTGTGAATATCATTTAGACAGTAACTCCTGCTTTAGCAGCTGGTACATAAGACACCCGTTTATGGAGTCTTGAAACAACAGAGAGTGGAATCTAATTAAAGAGGATTACATGCCAAAGAAAAATTATTAAAAACAGACTAATAGACAATTGTTATGAATTTAGAAGTCTCTGCCAAATTCTCTTTTTGATACAAATTCATGTAAGTAACTGTCAAGTAAAAGCCTTTATTCCTCCAAAACCAGAAGGATATTAGAAGGCTTTATCTTTTGTGACTTAAAAATGATTACTTCTCTGAATTTTGACTTAATACAAAAACTTAAATGGTTCTATTAATCTTTCTTCATGTATTAAAATGCACACATGTGCTTTTAAAGATAAATGATCAGAAATAACTATTTTAGGTTTTTTATTTGATATCTATCTAGTACCAACCATTCTGTAACTGTGTACAGTATATGGAAATCTTAGGCATATTTTTTCTTTGTAAACAAAAATCAGTTCATCAATTTAGGCACTATTTATTGAGACTTATGTTAAATTGGCTTGCATATTTTTCTTTGTAATGTACATTTAAAATTCGTGATACATAAAGATGGTTAATTTTTAGAGTCCTAATCTAGTAAATTCCTTGTTTCTGTTTGAACTGACCTACTCCATTATGATCTCAAGGTTTTTTTCCAAACAGAGAATTGAGGTAGCTTAAGGTAATACATATTCAAATGTTAATTATTTTTTAAACAACAGATTTTTAAAATAAGTGATCCTTCTAAGTATGTCCTAGAGAAAAGACTGTTTACATCTGGGAGTTTACCTGGTGTCTAACTTTACGTCTTACACACACTGTGTGGTGTTATTACAGTACATCACGCGTTGCATTTACCATCCAAATAGACTTTTGTATATTTTAACTAAATTAAGCAAGCATTAAAAATTGATTTCCAAAGACTAAGAATAACATATTTTCTGTGTTATTAATAAATGCATGAACAAACTCATTGGATCGAGTAAATGAGACATTTGTTTAATATTCTTAAGTGAGTGATAGTCCTATAAACATAGATGAAAAACTTAACCATCCAAAATTGAGACACAGAGGAACACCACTGATGCTCAAGTAGTAACAGTGGATTTATTTGACTTTGCCACCCCCACCCTATCCCTGATACCAAAGTTTTCCTCGTTTGCTTAGACACCACTTAGTCTAGCAGGGATTGCCAGATGCTTCAGCGAAAACTCCATCAAGGACAAGAGATTGTTTTAGGTTTAAAGCATCTAGATTACATAATATTTTTTATCCTGATAGGGATAATATCCTAGAGAGCAATCGTGTAGCTATGGTTTCCCTGTGGTGCTAATTAATTTAGTGGAGATTGGTCAGATTGTTCAGAGCTTGAAGGTGAACAGGCTTCCCTGGTTGAAATAGTAGATTTTCATTTTTAAATTACTCTTGGAAAGCCTTTCCTCTTGTCAAGATTAAGTGAATAAGTAAATTATAATGGCTTCCAAAATAGTAAATATCAATATTTGTATAATAGTTTGTGGTTGGCAGTACCTGGAACATAGAACTCCACAATATATGTTGAAATAATGACACCGTGTTTCGTTTGATTATCATGTAAACCATATGAGACTCAGTCAAAACATAACCATACATTATGCAATCAAATGCATTGTAATTTTAAATATGAAATTATGATTAAAAAGCCAATACTTTATCCTGAATTTTCTTGACCCCTCATAGATACAGGAATGAATTATTAGCAGGTAGGATACTGTAGCTAAACTTTTTATTTTAGTTTATCTCAAAGAAGTACTAAAATATTACTTAATTCTTATTGTGTATGAGAGATGAAATCTTAAAATATTTCAAATAAAATTAACATGCTCTCAGACTATGAAGGCAGAAATGAGATTCATTCTATCTTTTAAAAAAATATGTAATAATATTTGAACCATGTGTATATTTTCACATACATGTTTTCATTTACTTTAACCTTTATAATAACACTTTGAGTGGATAATACTTTCATCATCTTCAGTGAAACCTTCATTTTGTGAAGGACTATTTGCAGACTGAGAGGTTAAGCATTTTCCTAAGAACATAAGCTGTTTAGTTGCAGAGATGAAACTCAAAAACAAATTTTCTCTCTGCATAGCTCCTACCTCTCCTATTGCATTATATTGTATTTCACTGTGACTCATGTAAGATTCTTCTAGACAGGGCCTGATTGTAAGCTGCCCACAATTAGTGAAATGACATTAGCTAAATATGATTACCTCTTAATGTTCCCTGAAAGGATTAGACTAGTTAAGACACACCAAAGGGAAAAGCAATTATCTATTGAAATATGAATCTCTTGATTAGAACTGGAAATCACATATTGATAGTAGAATGTTCATCTAGAATTTTAAAAAATATGAATATAGTAATTATTTCTTACTTGTACTTGTAAAGAACTTCGGCAGGGCTAATTTTGAGACTTCTTGTTGAGTGCAAAAATTAAGACACAACATTTTCCAGGAGAGTAAGTTCACCTAATTGACTCAATTTTTTTTTTTTTTAGAGGAACCTGGACCTTAGGAAATTCTAACTACATGAGAAATGCATGTACTTGTATTACGTTTTCCCAATTTACTTTATGTCCTAGAGAAAAGCTTTATATTAACCAACATTGAACTGCCTTAGAATTGTAGCAGTACATGTTGGAGTGTGCCATTTTACTTAAATATTCCTCATATGTTAAAATATGAAATGTATCATTGCCTCCATAGTGGTTTCCTTTGTGATAATTCTCTGAGGTTCCTTCAAAATTTAGTATCCTGCGGGTTTTCAACCACTCAGATTTGTAATTATTACTAATATATCACAATACATGGCAATGGATGTGAGGCATATTTACTTTACAGCAGTTATTCTATTGGCTATTTTTTTTAAAATAAGGAGTTAAAAAAAGTTTTTAAACCTTGGTGTCTCAGTGATTAGCATACTATCTAGCTCCCATTATGTTCTAAGTAAATATTGAATGAATGAATGAGTGAATGACTAGTTTTCATTTCTAGCTTGGCAACAGGATTGACTTTTATATCTTTTTTTATTAGCAATTTAATATTTGAACTTAAGATGCTTTATTGTCAAACAGCAATAGAAAATTTGCCAATTTTTGGACCCCTTGTTTCACGAGGTTCTTGGACTACTGATTATATTTGTAACTTCTGTATCTAAACTGTCTAGGTCCATTGTGAAATCATCCTCTCTGATACTAAAATTTGGTGCACATAGACATTGGGCCATAGATGGGCTTCAGGGGCTGTATTGGCCCACTGAAATTGTATGTAGCATAGCATATTGTGTACTTTTGCATATGTACTTTTGTGAAAATGTATTTTTTTAAGGGAAAGTGTCATGGTTTTCATTATGCTCTCATAGGAGGCTTATGACCAAAAGGTTTAAAAAATTCCATAACGACTCTTTTTCTTTTACTTTATTATTCATAAAAATCACCTGGTAAACATGAAAAATGCCCATTTTTTTCTATTTCACCATATAAAATCTGATCCATTAGGATTGAGTTGGGGTTCATGGATACGCTTCTTCTGTTTATTCTTTCCTCTTTTTCCACCTTTATTGAAAATGTCATTGCTCAGGTCCTAATGGATTTACATATATTACCTCATTTAATCTTGCTGACAGCTCTAGAAGGTAAGTATATTTCACGATGAGGAAACTGAGTTAATTAACTTGCCCGAGGACTTAGCTGGTAGACAGTGATGGTAAGGTCTGAGGCTAGAGCCAGTTTTATTACCTTAGCCCTCCCGCCCTTTTTTTTCTCTTAATCTGGAAAATTTTAAATCATTTCAGAGACACATTTGGAAGTAACAAACTCATAGTCATCTCTTGTTCCAAGAGAATTACTTCCTTTCGCTCCTCTGTATTCTTACTACATGTGAGCAAGTTGAGGTCTTGTCTTACTTACCTGCATATCCCTGTGCGTAGTATTATCCCTGACATGTAGTAGATTTTCAAGACTTTTTTTTTCTGAACTGAAATTTAATTCATTAACTTGAGCCTTTGTTACTTAGTAATTCTGAGACTTAAACTCCAATAGCTATGCCATTAACTCTTTGTGACTTTTCATTTATTAAAATTGATTTCCTAATTTATTTAATTTAGATAGTATATAAATTTTAGATCTGACTTAGTTTTAGTTATCATAATTAAAACATAAAAAATGCAGTCCCATGGAAATAAAGTCCTTTGGAATTATCAGTGATTTGTTTTATTTAATAATCTAATTTGCTAGCTATTTTTTTTTTTTTTTTTTTGCACCTGTTTCTACCTCCAGAATCAGTAGATATTTGGTTGAATTTTGTGATTTTTTTTTTTTTGGTATAATTTGAGCAAAGATAACTCAGTGAATTTTATTTAAATTTATCAGCGTTCATAAATTTCCTTGTATGTTATTTTCTTTCATGTGACTGTTCATGTTCTACTTATTTGTTTCATTATACTTTTATAGAATCCTTAACACAGATGAGATATAAAATACTATGAAATCTATCACAGTTGAAACTCTAGACCTTCCCTCAACCCATGGGGATTCATTTGGCAGGAGGCCACCAAAACCAGTTCTTTTTAATGCTTAGTTTCCAGTTTCTACTTTAATTGCTGCCAAAATCTGAACACATAGGAATTTAATTGCTCATTATATTTGTCACGGTGGTGTCACAGACCCAAATAAAGACTGTTGCATGCAAAATATTTATGGGTATTAATTTGGCCTAAATGTGTATATTGGATTCCATATTTTTCTACATTATAAAGTATAGCACTTTCAGACAGATGTGAGACAGAATCCTGCAAGAGCTTCTGCTCCGTTTGACTCTACTAGTAAACTATTATGCATCCAGCTCAGTATTTAAATTTGACGACACCTAAAGGAAAGCCTATTCAGAACTTTATTATATTCGCTTATGCAGTTTACTCTTTAGAAGCAGTCTCGTGAGGAGTTTGAGTCTGGCTCTGAGGCTAGACTACTTGGGTTCAAATCCCTGCTTTATCCCTTACTAGCTATATGACCCTGGGCAAGTTATCTTAATCTCCCCTGTGGTTGTTTTCTCATTTGTAAAATAGGAATACTTATGGTTGTCATGCAGATTAAATGGTTAGATTTCCTAGAAAAAGTACCTAACCCAGAGTAACTACTCAATATTAACTGGTTTACTATAATTAATACACACACACACACACACCAAAAATACATTATATATTAAAGGTATAATGCGTACCATGGTTGCTGCTACAATTTTTTTTGAATTTTCAGTTTTCTACTAATTAATTAGAGCTAACCTGTGCCTATTACATTATATGGCATGTCTGGTCGGCATTAAATTTAATACCTTTGTGACCTTCCATTTTTCCTGTGTATTCCGACTTTCTTGCTCCATGTTGTCTAGGCTAGCAGGCCTGCTTTTTGTTACAGTATTTTATTACTAATCACTGATTATTTTTGTTCTTCTGCTTGCTGTTCTCAGGAGTAGTTTATTCGTTCATTCTCTCTGTCCCCTTTTCTCTTTTTACCCGTTGCCTTTTCCTTTTTTCTGTTTTGATGGTTGCAGGTTTCTCATGCGATTATATTGGTCAAAGGAAATTAGGAGGCACTTGAAGGGGGGAAATCACAAGCAACTACCACAAATAAGATAACTTTTTTGAATTTTTGTGAACTTTCCTATCCTGTAAAGTAAGTCCCCTATGTCATACTTATCACTGAAATCATATTCTGGGACAGTCCTATACTAACCTATAGAATCTCCAAGAATGAATAACATTAATACTTGTTGATTATAAATAATTTACAGTTTTTCTCAGATCCATGCTCACATAAACTGGGCTGAGAACAGATTTTGATGGGAGGCCGGTGGCTCAATGTTACAAACTACAGTTGTCCCTAATGTTAGATAAGTGTTACTGGTGGTGAACATGACAGTGAATCTGTTTGCCCTTTACTCAGTGGATATTTGATGCTTACTTTTATTTATGGAGAAGTTTGAGCAGATAAAGATGTTAGTTGCTTGAAATACTTATTCTATATGGCAAGAGTCTAATATTGTCTGAAATATAATTCAAATCATGTGTCTGATACTTAGTGCTTCTATATATGGTTCTTTGAAGCATAAAAAATAGATTTGATTTCAATTTTTGTATACAGAAGTATTTTTATTCAAGGTAATTGTTAACTGTTTGAATGCTGCAGTGCTTACTTATTTCCTTTATTGTTCTGTTGGGCATAATAAACTTTATGCAGACACAAAGTGTGAAACATGGAGCTTTCGTTCTTCTGTTAGTTAGCTTAATACTCATTTTGGGTTTCCCATTCCACATCAAGGCAGAATATGCCATTTTAACCACTTCCTGATAAAGTTATTATTAAGGTTGAGGCTGCTTCTCATTATAG